>NC_056739.1:787362171-787592171 GCF_019279795.1 Protopterus annectens
AGTACCCAGACACAGGGCCGCAGTATATAGAAACATACCTGTGGTACTACTCACTACAGTACCCAGACACAGGGCCGCAGTATATAGAAACATACCTGTGGTACTACTCACTACAGTACCCAGACACAGGGCCGAAGTATATAGAAACATACCTGTGGTACTGCTCACTGCAGGGCCCAGAAGAAGGGTTGATGTGTTTAGAAATATACCTGTGGCACTATTCATAGCACAGTGAGTGATAATACTCTTGGAAACATAACTAATGGCTACAGATTGTTTTACTGAAACAATGTTCACTAATGCTCTGTTTGATAAAACTGACCCAATGAAAATAACCTTTTTCACAAAAGACCATTTTACAGAGTAGAAAATGTTTTCTTCCTCTACAACCATCATTCAATGATTTTTTTCTTAATTCCAGGATTGGTATATCTCAGGGGTGAAAGGACAGTTCATTGTTACTCCTGTACACGTACACACACACACACACACACACACACACACACACACACACACACACACACACACACACACACACACACACACACACGTGTGTTATGTGAGGAGGATGGCAGTATGGTAGAGAAAGAAAAGCGGCAGAGTGAAATAAGATAGGCAACGTGGGGTATAAGGATTCAAAACTATACTTAGACCAGTATTATTACAACAGAATCACGAGTGCCTATAGTGAAGGGGGGACGTGAGAATGTTAATTTGTTGTGTGATGTTACTCAAGAATTTTGTGTACAGCTATATTTATGGAGGGTGGAGTCTTGATCCAGTGTAATGGAGATTCTATAGGGACTTCAAGTAGGATTTTCTTTGGGAAAAATGTTTTGTGGTTGTATTCCACTCCTAGGTTTGGAGTAAAGGTATTCCAAAGTCTAGCAACATATATGTGAATAAAAATCCCCATGATGATTATATAATTTGTTTATAGCTAGCAGGTTTTGTATATGGGATCTTGAGTTTTTGGGGGATTGTATTTGTTAATCAGTGTGTTAATTGTAAGATATTTGCTGGTTTGTATATGATATTATGCAGGGTTTGTAACTGAGCAAGGGTTAGGATGTCTTTTAGTTCAAGTCAGTTTTTCTAAAGGGATATAAAGTGGTGAGTTTTGTTTGGGGCATTAACTACAGATATAGCAGTCTTACTGTAACTTTATTCAAGCTTGTGGAGTTATGTTTTATTAAGACTGATTGGTATCACAGATGATTATAGTAAAGTGGGTAGAAGTAGAGTGTGGGCTGCATTTAACGCAGTGCGTCATGTGAATGGTTTGGACCTGTCCACCAGACCAAGATTTTGATTTGTTTTGGATAAACATAGTCTATATGTTTGTCAAAGGTTATTTTATCATTATGACAACTCCCAGAAGTTTTGTATGAATGACCTTTCAATGGTTGTATTATTTAGGGACATAGTGAATTAATTAGAATTATTTAGGGACATAATTAGAACATGTATTTTTTGTTGTGATATTAGCCAGTCCAGATAGCCTTCTTTTGAAGAGGGAGTAGAAATTTTGACTTGTCATTTTTCTAGGATATGGGATACTTTTACTTAGTATGGTTATTTGAAGCTGGTTGATATTACTAGCAGAACAAATCATTGCAGAGTCATCAACACACTGGACTAAGCACAAAGGTGTGCATATAATTAAAGAAGATGTTGAATAAGAGAGCTCCCAAGATGGAGCCTTGTGGCACTCCACTGGGGCTTGTTTGGAAATAGAAGCAGAGATGGCCCCATTTAATAGCTTGTCATCTTCAAACTAGGTAGCTTTTGAACCAGTTGAAGATGTTACTGTCAAGACCTATTTTGGGGCTCTAGGGAATGTGGAACAGTACTGAAGCCTTTGAAGAGGTCAAGAGGTCAAGAGAGAGAGAAGTGGTAAGTAGTCCTTGGGTTCTGTTTAGGTTTGCTTTGTTAGTGAATGTTAATAAGGGTGTCTCTGTACTATGGCCACACTGGAAGTCATTCTATCATTGTGTGGGTAGATTAGTTATTAAGTGTACAAAAAACATTTTTCTGCATGCATTTTTCTAGGACTTTCGAAAGTGGTGAGTATTGCATCTGGTCAGTATATTTAAATAGCTCAGTTTGTGCTCTGCCTTTATGAATAGGAATAATGTGGGATTATTTTCATATTTTAGGTATTGATCTGTTTAGAAGTATTGCGACAGTGTAGAATATAGAATCAGCTGACAGTTGGATGTACTCAGAGGAAGTCTGGTCTGGTGCGAGGATGGTAGCTTTGAATTTTTAGTAGTATTTTGATATGGTTAACATTTATAACTTGCAGTGTAAAAGATTAATTAGCGGAGTCAGAGTTAATAAACAGACCACCATCTATTCGATTGTCTGATTGTTGAGTATACATCCTGTATTAGAGGATTTCTTGAGGCAGTAGACTGGGGCTAGTTTTCCTATCAGGTTTTAGATATTAGTACAATCCCAGCATTGTTTGGGTTTTTGTATTTAATTGTGGGTTAAAAAAGTAGTCCTGTTTTTCTTTGCTTATTTTTGACCCCATTTATATGGAACTTGCCGTGTTACCTTGCTTGGATTGTTTCATCTGACTCCATAATGTACATGCTCTGTCTCTGTCAGACATCAAGTGTTGGTTTAAGATGTCACACTTGGGATGGAAGTGAATTATAATTTATTTCTATGTAATGAAGCTAATAAGTTTAGAACTGGTAGCAACGTGTTGTTGAAATAGCTGATAGCATCTTTTAGCTGTGGATGTCTGTTGCATTGCCTGGGCTATACTTCTTGTGGTTCGAGATTAAATTTGTAGGAATATGATCAGTTTTGGTGCTGGCTAATTTCCCTGAGTACTGGATATTTTTGGTATTTGAAGTCTGTATCCTATCAAGTATGCTTTCCTTGCCACGTATTTTATCTTTTCTTTTCTGTTATTAGTTATTTAAAGCTGTGCAGATTGATAGGAGGTGGTGCAGCTGAGATGAGCTAGATATTTGTTTGGGCTAGTCTTTGTTTATGTTTCCTATTACTATTGTTTTCTGTTTTGTATTATGAGTTATCCAAATGAATGCATCCTTTTTATTAATCAGGTAAACTGACTGGACAAAGTGTCCCTTTTCAGGGATGACCCAGGGGCACTGTCTGGTTAAGTGACTTGCTTTAAGTCCCACATTAGGCAAATAGAGGTGGAAGGAATCAAGCCCTGAACCTTTGACAACAGGAAACAGTTCATTACCAGCTCAGAGCCTTAATCCTCTGTACTAACTGCCACGCAGACTGAATTATGAATCTTTTTGGTTGTCTTTTGTAGGGCTATATATATTGTCCCTATATGGAGCTGAAAGTCTGAGTTTTGTATTAGGCTGACAAGTAGATGTTCAGTCTTTTTGAAAGTAGGCATAGTTACTTGAGGGGTTAATTAACTGTAGATAACATAGTCAGTTAACTTCTGCTCTATTAGAAATTATATATATATACTCTGATGATCTTATATGCATGTGGAAGTATACGTTGAATGTTAGGTCTTAGCCAGGCTGCTGGAATAACTACTATATCTGGTTTGTAGTGTTCTAGCCGGCTACTGAGTTCAGGGATTTGATTCCACATCAACTTCTAAAATTGATATGATAGATTTTGAACTGTGGGCTTATCATGTAGGGTCAGGGTTAGGATGAATAAATGAAGGAGATGATGTGTTTGTGTAATATGTACTTGACTTTTTCCAGCAATTTAGTCAGTTTTTGGAGGTGGCTATATTTCTAGGTAAGTATTGTGGCCATTATAGAGTAATATATTACTTAAAGCTTGTTGTTGTTGCAGTTGTAATTGTTTTAAGTAGTCATGAATCTCTTTATTCAAAGTGAGAGTTGGTACATTTTACTATGACTGGGACCCTGCTCATAGCAGAGTGGAGATGTAGTGCTAGCATCCTTAGAAACATACCTGATATTCTTTTAGGGCACAAAGGTAGTGTGAACAACCTTAGAAACATGTCTGTGACATTTAACACAGCAGAACAGTGAAGTAATGTTAGCAGTCTGGGAAACGTACATGTGACTGCTCATGGCAGAGCAAAAAGGGGGTCTGAGAAACATTCATGATATACTGTGCGCATTCCCATTAGACGATAAAGGTAGTATAGACAACCTTAGAAACATTTCTGTGACACTTAACACAGCAGAACAGTGAAGTAATGTTAGCAGTCTTGGAAACATACCTGAGGCATTGTTTACAGGCGAGAACAGATGCAATATAATCAGGCCTAGAAACACACATATGACATTGATCACCGCAGGACCTGCTGACAGCTCATGGTGGTGTCTACTGCCAGGGGACCTGAAAAGACCCCCACTTGTTCTATTTCCCCAGAAACCATGACATCAGAATGTATTTGTTGGGCTGAAATACAGCAGGACGTTCATTTTGCAATGCAGGCTGTAAGTTCTGCGCTTTCCTTGCTATTACCTTCAGGATTAAAATCATATTAGTCTGGGACATCATACAGGAGTACCTAGGAAATACATCTGGAGAATTATCTGGCGATTACTGCATCCTTCAAAAACAAAGGGGTTCAAAACAGTTTGTCTAAATCTAGGTAAGATCAGGACCTTTGTAACCGTTATGGTAGAGGTACAGCAGCCAATTAATACATACAGCAAAGAGATGCAGGTGTAGAACCTAATAGTCAACAGCAGATGACAGTATAGCAACTGTTTAACTTTGCAATACTGTAGTCACTGAAAAAAAGGAAGCATTTTTTTCCCTTTGCTTTTAGTCTCACTGGAAGAACATAGTGAATTACCCATAAAAATACTTAAACTATCATTGCATGAATGTTAGGAGTTGGGACTGAGGCGTGTGCAGGCTTCTGTGTGTGTGTGTGTGCGTGTGTGCGTGTGTGTGTGCGTGTGTGTGTGTGCGTGTGTGCGTGTGTGTGTGTGTGTGTGTGTGTGTGTGTGTGTGTGTGTGTGTGTGTGTGTGTGTGTGTGTGTGTGTGTGTCTGTGTTTGTGTGCATATGTGTATCATACCTCTAAACTGTCTAGATTTTCGTCTTATAGTTTTGGGCAGTTTCGCATAAAATTTATGATTTGCTGGCAACTCACTGAGAAACAAAGTCACTAAATAATGACAGAGTTTCAGACTTCATATCCTTCAGAAAATGCATGTTAATGCAAAACAGGTAATTCTATCACCTTTCTAAGTTTATAAGAATAATATTTAAAATATGACCCTATTTTTGAGCACCCCCCCCCCATTATTTTTAGCTTTTTTCAGATTTCGTGTGCTAAGAGGTAGAGAAGTATGGTGTGTGTGTGTATGTGTGTGTGTGTGTGTGTTTGTGTGTAAGTTAGGCAGTGTCTAAGTTTGTTTGAAAAGGTAAAATATTGTATAAAAAAAAAAAACGATCTGGCAAAATGGAGAATTAAAACTTTAATAAATGCTAAAACAACACTAAATAACACAGTGCAATAGAAGAATAGGGATAAGTGCTTTCACACCTGCTCAGGGTGCTTTATCGATCTAATTAAAATACATTCAGGAAGACATTTGTATATTAAAGCTACCACCTCAAACCACATGATCTCAAAGCGGGTTTTAAAGGGATATATTCATTTAAAACTCTACCCCTTGTGGCTTGTAACAACATAATCCACTTAGTCTCAAGACTCTTTGTACGAGTTCTTACATCAGCAACCCCATTAGTTATATGGTACAACTCCAAAACAAGAAATTTAAACACATGCATACAGTATACATTTACATGTTTACCCAGAGCATTCTTAATGTCTCCCATGCTATGTTCCCTCATACGATTTCTGAGGTAATGATTTGTGTTGCCCACATAATAACATTGACAATCCTCACAGATTGCCAAATAAACAACATCCCTGTTGCCACAATCTGCATAAAAATTAAACTCAAATATATGTCCTATATCTGGGTGTGTAAAACAAGTCCCTTCTTTAATGTACCTACATACATTACAGCCTCTGCATAGATAAGTACCTTTCTTACCTGAGTTTTCCAGATTCCTTATCTCAACATTTAAAGTATTATATCACAGCATCCTCTTGATTGAGGTATCATTTTAAAAGAAAAATAGAGCTGCTGTCCAAGGACAGCCTTAAATTTATCATCCGACATAAGCAATTTCCAGTTACTCTTAATATCACAAACCGAGTGAACATTGTTAGAATATGTTAAACACATTTTCATGTGTCTAGCCCCAGCATCCTTATTCACACAGGTGTGATTCATCTCACTTAAAAATTCAAAAAATTTGAAAAAGATTTAGCTCTACTTGGTCTATGAGATATATCAAAATCTGAATAGCCCCTTTGACAAAACTTATTAGATAAAGCATCAAAGGAAAACTACATGTCACTGTCCCTTGTATGAAGCCTTGCACACCTAAAAAACTGACTTTTCATAACATTATGCTTAAGGTTTCTAGGATGTATACTTTGAGAATGAAGCATATTATTCTTCTTGCAAGATTAACTATGCAGAAGTGTGTTAATACCATCAAGGGTCCTAATAACATATACATCTAAAAAGCAAATTCCAGAAGTTGAGTACTTAAAACTAAATTTTAAGAAACTAATTGTACCTTCTAAATATTCTGTAATTTAACACAGGGAGTCTTGAGAGCCAGCCCAAATAAAGAAAAGATTATCCACAAAACGGCCATAATTTCAAATAGAACCCAAAAACATGTTCCGCTCATTAAACGTATATTCAGATTCCCAGTGTGTGAGCACCATGTTTGCATAACTGTTTGCACATATGGTGCCCATAGCAACACCTGCTTTCTGAATGTAATACATGTCTAGAAAAGAAAAAACATTAGAGGTTAAAATAATATCAAGCAAAAAACATAATAAATAAACCTTTCTGTCAGTATAATCAGAATGCCTGTTTAGAAACAATCTAACAAAATCAATGCCTACATCATTAGGAATACAAGTCAATAATGAAACAACATCCATAATAACTAACAAATAATCTCCATTCACCTTATTCTCACACCATTCAGACAATCTGCAATGTGAAAATGCTTTGTATACTTCAAAATTGTATTGAACCCATCAATAACTGGTCGTAACTGCTTTTCTACATAGATTGATAGGGGCTCTGTGACCCAGCCCCTACCAGAAACTATCGGCCACATGGGTGAATTATCCAAGGATTTGTGCACCTTGGGAAGCCCATACATCACTCGTATCAGCAGTTGTTCAATCACGAATTAATCAAACAAACCCTTTTCAATAGCTCTGTCCATCAAAAGATCTTCAATATAGTTAACACTATCTACAATCTTTAAAACATCAGCTTTAGTACATACAACATAAGTGGCAACATCATTCAACATACCAAACATACTATCACAATAAGAAGTAGTGTCCATTACCACCTTATCAGCCGGGCGGCTATACATATCATCACAGTAGGCAAGCTCACATAAAGTATCAAACTGTAACTTAATCATGTTTCAAAACCCCTTCTTGTAGTTCTTATTATAAAGTTCACAGATGTCATCTTTACATACCTTGCCGAACGTGGGGGATTCACAGGCACATAAAAACTAGGTTTCTTTGTAAACGATATCTTGTCATTATCCCCATATAAAAGTTTCAAAGAGATATACTGAATGAACAACTTCAAATCCAGCAATACATCATGCAAACTAAAACCTTTGGCAGGAATATAAGATAGACCAAGATTCAGTATCTCTTTGTGTACAGATGTAAGTTCAATGGATGAAATGTTAATTATCAGACCTTCGAGATCTTGCTGCATACAGCAGGACCTAGTTCTAACTGTCCGGGCAGTTGTATATGCTTGCTTCTTAGGTTCATAGGTTCATAGGTTCATACTAGGCTATCTGCCCGAGGGCATTTACAAGCCTAGCCCATAGTTTTGTGGCTTACGCCACCCCTTTAGTATGGGGAACTATACCCATTATTTTGCTGTGCCTCTGTTGAGCAGTGACACTGAGGTAATCCCTGGGGTATATCTGCGATCTCCCATCCATTGGTCAAGATTTCTCTTGAACAAGGCCAGCGAGGTGCTCTGCCTCACATATACCGGGATTTTATTCCACAGCATAGGGAGTCTTTGGGTGATGAATCTATCCCTCCAGCACGTCCTATTAATAGCCTCGAGGTTTAAGTCTCCGCCCTTGTGGCTCTGACGGATCTAGATTTTTGAGGTGAAGCATATTCATCAAATCTGGGTTTGACATGGCCTTGTATGTTAGGCAAAGGTCACCTCTGAGCAAGCGACTGAATAGAGCTGGAGTTGTTTCAGTCGGGCAGCATAGGACAGATGTTTGAGACCCTTTATCCTTTTGGTGAGGAACTTTTGTGGCCTCTCCAGCTGCTGCAAGTGTCGGGTCAGATACATTCCGAATGGGGCATTGTACTCAATCATTGGTCTGATGAGTGATGAGTATAGGGAGACTATGACCTCCCTTGATCTAGATGAGAATCCCTTCATGATAAGGTGGGCAATGTAGAAGGTCTTCCTAACTACTTTAGCTACATGGGTGTCGAATGACAGACTACTATCAACCTGGGTCCCCAGGTCCCTGATAACTTCTTCTGTACTCAGTGGATTGCCACCTATTTGGTAGCTAGGGTAACCTTGTTTTCCCGAACGGTATGACTATGCATTTTTTGGCATTTAACTTTAGGCCATGGCTCTGGCACCAGTTATCCGTTTCTGTGAGACCCTTCTGAAGGATATCTGTGTCAGATGTGTTTTCTACTATGGCCCAGTTTGCAGTCATCTGCAAACTTTGTCAGCCATAACCCTCCTGTGTTTGCTTGTACTTGGAAAAGTAGATGCCAAACAAGAGTGGGCCCAGGACTGAGCCCTGTGGTACACCACTTGTGACAGGCTTTGAGTCTGACATGGCGCCAGCAACTCTGACCCTGTGGGTTCTGTCACTCAGCCAGTTTGCAACCCATCTTGTGATGTATGGGTTAACATTTAAGCTGATGAGTTTTTCAATGATACCCGAGTGGGGTATTGTATCAAAGGCCTTCGCCAGATCGAGGTAGGCTGTATGGACTGCCTTTCCTCATCAATGGCTTTGGTGACTGTTTCAAAAGTCAACCAAGTTTAGAAGGCATGATCTGCCTTTGACAAAGCCAAACTGGGATGGATCCAAAGTCTGCAAATTCCCTATGTCTTTATTTATGAGGTCCATTATGATCCTCTCCATGGCTTTGCAGATAAGGCTTGTCAAGCTAATGGGCGGTAATTTCCAGGGTCGGTGGAGGCACCGCCTTTGTGAAGTGGGACCACAGTTGCAGCGCCACTCCTGGGTACATATCCAGAGGTAAGACTATGATTAAACAGCTGTCCTAGCTGTGGGTTTAATTCCTCGTTGAGTTCGTGGAGCACACAGCCGGGGACACCATCAGGTCCCATGGATGCTGTGTTTTTGCTTTGGAGAGAGCAGTTCTCACTTGGAGATGTTTGGGGGCTGCAATCGCATAGATATCTCTCCTTTTGGGGAGGGGAGAAGTTTGCACTGAACCTGTCAGCCAGTATGTTGGCAATGTCTGTAGGATCAGTAATCTTCACATCATTTTGAACTAGTTCTGAGCATATCTGGGAGTTTCCTCCCAGGTTTCTAACATAGCTAAAGAAGGCCTTATGATTGTCTTTTGAGTCTTTAGCTATTTTTCTCTCAAAATTTGCTTTGGATGATTTTATGAGAGCTCTTAGTTTTTACTTATAGTGATCAAGGGTGTCTTACCTTTTAAGGATTTTGCTCTATCTTGTAGTAGCTTCCTCCTTTTGTTGTAGAGTTTGTTTATGGCTGGGGTCCACCAGAGTGGACGCTTGCCTTTGGTACAAAGAGTCTTTGTTTTGCTTGGGATTGCCTTATCCATGCAGTCCTGCAGGTGCTGGTAGAAGGCATTTGTAAGTGATTCAGCGCTTGAGTACTGGGGCCTTAAAGGAGACCACACTAGTCTTTAGAAGTGTGAAGTAAGTTCTTTACTGTGGTCTTTTTATTTCAGGTGGGGTGGGATGAGGACCTCCAGCAGATTAGTTTGTGATCTGATCTCACCAGTGAGGGGTATACTTCGTGTTGAACATTGTGCTCCCATGTTCGTGATGATGAGATCAAGTATGTTTTCTCCTCTTGTGGGGATGGTGACTAGTTGTTCCATGGCATTTGAGTTTATGAATTCCAGGAACTTTTGGGCTAGGGTGTTTGGGCTTGAGTAGTGTTCCCAGTCTATATTAGGGTAATTGAAGTCACCTAGTATGATGGTGTTTGGTGATACATTTATCCCCTCTAGTGTTTTCAGGAAGGCCATGTGAGGTTCCTGAGTTTGTGAGGGTGGCCTGTAACATGCTACAATTTGCAGAGCAGTCTTGCCTATGGTTAATTGCACCTGGATGGTCTCCGATGAACCTGTTCCTGTTGCTTGAGTGACCTCTCATTTCCTGTCTGCTCTTATTCATAGGTTCCGGTAGTCAGAGCTTTAAAAAAGGTTGACCAATAAAAGCAATCGTATTTATATTCATTGCTGCAGCCAGGAAATCCAAAACACCATTGCCGTCACTCCGTGACTCTGCTGTTTCTCTAAATGCGCCACTATCTGAACCAACCACACCAGTAGAGTTATAAGTATTCAGAGGTACATTATTACTTTTATCTCTTTTACTCCCTAGCAATGACCCATCAGTTACCACATCACGGACTGAACGTGAAGCGCTAAAAGAGCCATTACCAACCAACAATTCATCCGACCTCGGTGCTTCACTCTGTTTCTGTCCAGAACCCTTTGTACGATCAGTCTTTGGCCATGAAAACATATGTCCATCTCTAAAATCACTAATATCACAGTGTAATTTTCTACATTTTGTCTCCTTAAGTCACTTTTCATACACATTTAAATAGTATTAGCAAAGGAGACATTTAGAATGCTCTGGGTGAACATGTAAATGTAAACTGTATGCATGTGTTTAAATTTCTTGTTTTGGAGTTGTACCATATAACTAATGGGGGTTGGTGATGTAAGAACTTGTACAGAGAGTCTTGAGATCAAGTGGATTATTTTGTTACAAGCCACAAGGGGTAGAGGTATAAATGAATATATCCCTTTAAAACTAGTTTTGAGATCACGTGGTTTGAGGCAGTAGCTTTAATATATAAATATTTTGTTGAATGTATTTTAATTAGATCTGATGAACCACCCTGAGCAGGAGTGAAAGTGCTTATCCCTTTTCTTCCTTTTAATGCACTGTGTTATTTAGTGTTGTTTTAGCATTTATTAATGTTTTAATTCTCCATTTTGCTGGTTCATTTTATTTTTTTCTACAGTATTAATTTCATATTTACCGGCTTTTGCTTGCTGTTTGATTTTAGTTTTAAAGGTAAAATATTCATGGATTCATAAGTTCATAGATTATTACTAGGCAGTTAAAGGGGTGGAACATTAATAGCCTAACCAGCTATCCAATGTAATTCCCACTTTTGTTACCCCTTTCCATAACAGTTTGTGGGGCCAGACCTGAGGCATGTTTACAATTACACATATGTTTGTCTATGCTGTGTTTGAAGAGAGACTTATAAAGCTAATTTGTGCAATATGAAAGGAAATTCTGTTCCAGAGGAGAGGAATTCTTTTGAAGAGGTATGTATCTTCTTAGCTATTTCTGTTTGTGTTGAAGGCCAGGTTTATGTGACTTTTGTACTGGTGTTTGTGGTGGTACAGGTTTCACTGTTTTGTAGGAAATCACAGGTAACAGGGTCATTTGACTTGTATACTAGGCAGAGATCACCCATAGAAGTTGTGTGCAAGAGCAAAAACAGTGACCTTTAAAGCATTTCACTTTGGTCATGGAACTAAGGCCTCCAAGTTTCTTGAAATGGTGTATTTCAAGTTGGATCATGTGTCTGGACAGTTATATGCTAAAGAGAGCATTTTATTCAATTACAGACCCAATAAAAGAAGAGTAGGGAGAGATGATAACATTCTTGGACCTAGAAGATTTACCAATGATAACCCACAAGGCTAGGTAGAAGAATGACCAAAGATACAAATGAAGAATAGTTCACTGCACACAATAGTGAACAGGTCCCTAATAACCTCTATCTATTTTGAGTGGAATATTTATGTGGTAGCTGGATTGGCGTTCATGTTTTCCAAAAGGACATGACATAAATTTTTTTGTTTTTAGCATTTATCTTTTTACCAATTCCTTGTCAGACAGTTTGAATGCGGATTTCACCACCCTGTTGCTATACAAGGGCCACATTTCCAGACCTGCAGAATGTAATACCTGATGATTCACAGACACTCTAGTTAAAACATCTCTTTAACAAGGTCCACACCACAGTGGCAATGGTACTGGACAGTGTCCATGGCTGTGTCATACACAAGCTGACATATGAAGTCATCACTCACCAAAATGCTCTGTCCAGATGGAGCCTCTATACAGGTTACATACATGTGGAATGACGTATGGTAATGGTGTTCACAGTCCACAAGCATTGAGCTACATCTTCTTCTCCTTTCAGATGCTCCCATTAGGGTCACCACAGTACATCATCTGTTTCCATGTCTTCCTGCCCTCTGCATCTTGCACTGTCACACCATCCACCTACATGTCCTCTCTCACCACAGCCATAAACCTCATCTTAGGCATTCCTCTTTTCCTGTTACCTGGCAGCTTCATCCTTAGCACCTATTTCACAATATACTCTGCATCCCTCCTCAGCACATGTACAAACCAACTTAATCCTGCCTATCTGGCATGGTCTACTAACCTTCAAACCTGGCCGGACCCTCTAATATACTTATTCTTAAACCTGTCCACCCTCATCACACCCAGTGCAAATGTTAACATAAATTGATTAAGGATAGAACTACAACAGGTCCTGAAAACTCTCACTCTATAAGCCAGACCAATGTTATCTGAAAGGCTATGGAGCACAGCATTATGGAACCCATTAACATAGACATTATGAACCTGCAAACACTGCACCATACCCACTTAGGTTCTCTAAAGTCCAGATCATGGCTCCTACACCTAGTAGACTTCAAGCCAGTCAACAAGGCTATAGGTGAGGTCAACACAGCCAAGCTATAGCTCACCAGCAAATCATACCCATCCCACAGACTGGTATTACAGGTATTTCCACAGGTCTATTTGTAGGATGGTGACATCATCAGACTTGACAAAGATGAGTATACTACTTTTAAGGTGTTTGAGTAGTCTCCAAAAAGGTTGCTCCTCCCCAGGGAGGCACACATAGTGAGCAAGTGCAGGATTCAAACTCCTACCTAACTACATTATGATAATGCAGCAGTACACATTTACATGACACGCTATACACATTATTGGGATTTCACCTTTCCACAGGTCTATTTGTAGGATGGTGACCTCATCGGACTTGACAAAAATTAGTATACCATTTTTAAGGTGTTTGAGTAGTCTCCAAAAAGGTTGCTTCTTCCCAGGCAGGCACACATACACACACAGTTGGCAAGTGCAGGATTCAAACCCCTACCTAACTACATTATGATACTACAACAGTACACATTTACATGACATGCTATACACATTACTGGGATTTCACTTTTCCACAGGTCTATTTGTAGGATGGTGACATCATCGGACTTGACAAAGATGAGTATATCACTTTTAAGGTGTTTGAGTAGTCTCCAAAAAGGTTGCCTCTCCCCAGGGAGACACACATAGTTGGCAAGTGCAGGATGCAAACCCCTACCTAACTGCATTATGATACTACAGCAATATGCATTTACACAACGCGGTGTATACATTACTGGGATTTCATCTTTCTACAGGTCTGCTTGTAGGATAGTGACATCATCGGACTTGACAAAGATGAGTATACCACTTTTAAGGTGTTTGAGTAGTCTAAAAAGGTTGCGCTTCCCCAGGAAGACACACACACAGTTGGCAAGTGCAGGATTCAAACCCCTACCTAACTACATTATGATACTACAGCAGTGCATGTTTACACATTACTGGGATTTCAGCTTTCCACAAGTCTATTTGCAGGATGGTGACATCATCAGACTTGACAAAGATGAGTATACCACTTTTAAGGTGTTTGGGTAGTCTCCAAAAAGGTTGCTTTTCCCCAGGGAGACACACACACACACAATCAGCAAGTGCAGGATTCAAACCCCTACCTAATTACATTATGATACTACAGCAGTACACATTTACACAAGGCGCTATACACATTACTGGGATTTCACTTTTCCACAGGTATATTTGTAGGATGGTGACATCATCGGACTTGACAAAGATGAGTATACCACTTTTAAGGTGTTTGAGTAGTCTCCAAAAAGGTTGCTTCTCCCCAGGGAGACACACACAGTTGGCAAGTGCGGTGTTCTTAATCCAAACTAAGTACGTCTTTACACTTCAGCAAGCAATATGGAGTTACAGGGTGCAATACAGACATTACTTGCTGACAGTTTGCACAAATGTTTTTTTCACATTTGCTAACCTCAGCAGGCTTATCATACTAGGTGTATTGTGAGTGTATTGTATGCATAGGCCATGACCATATCATATATGGGTTGATGCACCACATGCTGGCACACACAGGGTCAAACCTTGAGTAGCATCTTACCTTCACCTACATGATACTGCAGTATAACAGAAAGATGATAAACTTCAACAATTGGCTGAGCTTCTGCTGTCATTCAAAGGGGATCCAGTCTCTGCCTGTGATGACATGATAGACAAGCCTTGTTGCTTCACTACAGATGGTTTGCACCTGTTGCCCCTATGCTTCTGAATACTGGCCAAGGCTCGTGCTGTCCCCATATTACCTTTTTTAGGCAAGGCTCAAAGGTTCATAGGTTCATAGGTAGGTACTAGTCTATCGGCCCTGGGGCCTATACAAGGCCAGCCAAAAAGGTACCCTGGCTTTGCCACCCAAGAAATTTATTTTCCTGTGCCACTGTTGTGCAGAGACACAGAAGTGATCCGCAGAGTGGATTTCCTATTTCCCATCCAATAATCAAGATTTTCCTTGAAGAGTGCTAATGAGGAGCTTTGTTTGATATAGATAGGTAGTTTACTCTGGAGTATGTGAAGTCTGTGGGCCAGGAACCTATCCCTCTGGCATGTTCTGTTTATTCTGGTGACAAGGTTTAGGTCCCTAGAGCGTGTAGGTTCATAGGGAGGTACTAGGCTATCTGCCCAAGGGCATTTATAAGCCTAGCCAGAATGTGTTGGCGTTTGCCTCCCTTTTAAATTAGTTTCCTGGGGCTCTGTCTAGCAGGGCCACTGAAGTGATCCCAGGGGTAAATTTACAATTTCCCATCCACTCATCAAGATTTCTCTTGAAGAGAGTCTGCAAGGGGCTCTGCCTAACATCAACTGGGATTCTATTCCAGAGTGAGGGAAGTCTCTGGGACAGGACTCTATCCCTCCAGCACGTCCTGTTCATTGCTTTGCTGAGGTTTAATTCACTGGAGCCTGTGGCTCTAAGAGATTTGTTTTTCTTGAGGTGGAGCATGTCTATTAATTCCGGGTTGGACATGGCCTTATACATCAGGCATAGGTCACATCTGAGCAGGCAGTAAGCAACCAAGTAGAGCTGGAGTTTCTTTAGTCGGGCTGCGTAGGGCATCTCTTTGAGGCCCATGATCCTCTTGGTGAAGTACTTCTGTGCTCTTACCAGCTGTTGCATGTGCCAATTAAGGTACATACCAAATGGGGCATTGTACTCTATTATGGGCCTAATGAGTGATGAGTAGAGGGGCACAATGACCTCTCTTGATCTAGAGGTGAACCCTTTCATGATTAGGTGGGCGACATAGAAGGAATAACTAACCACTTTGCCAATGTGATTATCAAAGGAGAGGTTACTATCTACCTGGGTCCCCAGGTCCCTAATTACATTTTCTGTACCTAGTGGATTACCACCTATGTGGTAATTTGTGGGCACTTTGTTTTTTCCAAAGGGGATGACTATGCATTTTTTGCCATTCAGCTTGAGGCCATGGTTTTGACACCAGGTATCTGTCTCTGTAAGACTTTTCTGGAGGATGCCTGTGTCAGCCAGAGAGTCAGTTATGGCCCCCAGTTTACAGCCATCTGGGAACTTGGTCAGCCATAGTCCTCCTGTGCTTGCCTGTACCTCAGAGACGTATATACTGAACAGGAGGGGTCCCAGGACCGAGACCTGTGGGATGCTACTTGTGACTGCTTTAGAGTCGGACATGGCACCTGCAACTCTGAACATGTGTGTTCTATCCGTGAGCCAGTTGGCCACCCATCTCATGACATAGGGGTTAATGTTCAAGCTGGTAAGCTTGTCTATGATGCCATAGTGGAGAATGGTGTCAAAGGCCTTAGTGAGGTCCAGGTAGGCTGTGTGGACTACCTTCCTTTAATCTATGGCCTTGGTAACTGTTTCAAAGAAGTCAACTAGGTTTAGGAGGCAGGATCTGCCTTTAACAAAGCCAAATTGTGTAGGGTCCAGTATCTGGAGGTTCCCAATATTTCTGTTTGTGAGTTCCATGATAATTCACTCCATAGCTATGCAGACCAGGCTGGTCAGGCTTATAGGGCGATAGTTCCCAGGTTCTGTTGTGGCACCACCTTTGTGGAGCAGGATAACTGTTGCTGTACACCATTCTTTGGGTACATAGCCTGTGGTAAGGTTGAGTCTGAACAGTGAATGTAGGTGAGGGTTTATGTCCTTTTGGAGCTCGTGTAAGACACAGCCTGGGACACCATCCAGTCCCATTGATGCTGTGTTCTTAGATTTGGAGAGGGCTGTTTTTACCTGCATGTCCATGAAGTCTGGGGCTCTGCATTCTTCTGGGATTGACACGGGCCATTTTGGGGGTGAGTGGGGGGGGGTGAAGTTTGCATTGAACTTGTCCACCAGGATGTTGGCAATGTCAGTTGGTTCAGTGTATTTTTTGCCATTTTGCAGTAGCTGAAAGCATATCTGAGAGTTGCCACTTAAATGTTTGATATAGCTAAAGAAGGCTTTGTGGTTATCTTTAGATTCCTTGGGAATTTTTCTTTAGAAACTGGACTTGGATTATTTTATGAGTGATCGCAGTTTCTTGCTAATAATGATCAGTGATGCCTTTCCTTTTTGGAATTTTTCTCTATCATGTGTTAGTTTCCTCCTTCTGTTGTATAGCTTATTTATGGGCAAGGACCACCAGATTGGTTTCTTCTTTTTGGAGGAGTGAGTCTTGCTTTTAATTGGGATGGCTCGATCCATGCATCCCTGTAGCTGCTCATAGAATGCACTTGTAAAGGATTCTGCAGATTGAATAGCATTATCCTGTAGCAAGAGGGCTTTGAAACTTTCCACTTCGATCTTGAGAAGTGTAAAGTTTGCTTTTGAAAAGTTTTTCACAGTGGTTTTGTTGACTGGGGGGGGGGGGGGGTCGGGATGTGGATGTCCAGTGTGATTACTTCATGATCTGATATTACCAGTGAGGGGTTTACCTCTGTTGTGGAATACTGATCGCCCATGTTGGTGATGATCAGGTCCAGTATGTTGTCACCTCTGGTGGGTGTGGTGACCAGCTGTTCCAGGCCGTTGTGAGTTTATAAACTCTAGGAAGCATTGGGCAAAGGACTTTGTACTCGAGTAATTCTCCCAGTCAATGTTTGTGTAGTTGAAATCTCCTCATATCATGGTGTTTGGTAGGACGTTTATATTTCCCAGTGTTCTCAGGAATACTGAGTGAGGGTCCTGAGACAAGGTATGTGATCTATAGCAGGCTGCGATCTGATAAGCAGCTTTGCCCAATGTTAGTTGCACTTGCATGGTCTCTAAGGCCTCGTGCTGTGCCACTAACCTGGAGGTGTGGGTATCCTTTATGAAAATGGATACACCCCCTCCTTTAGTATTTCAGTCTGGGTTTTGGGGCCAACGCTCGGAGGGATTGGGATTTCTTTAAGTGGAGCATGTCCAACAGCTCTGTATTTGACATAGCTTTGTATGTTAGGCAGAGATCACCTCTGAGTAGGCGATATGCGACAGAGTAAATCTGTAGTGTTTTGAGACGGTCTGTGTATGGCATGTATTTGAGGCCGCTAATCCTCTTTGTGAGGTATTTCTGCAGGCTTTCCAGTTGTTGTAGATGTCTTGTGAGGTACATAGCAAAAGGGGCATTGTACTCTATAATGGATCTAATGAGTGATGAGTAGCGGGGAACAATGATCTCTTTTATTCTGCATGAGACACCTTTTGTGATGAGGTGTGCCCCGTAGAAGGATTTCCTGACAACTGTGGCAATGTGATTATCAAAGGAGAGTCTACTGTCCACCTGTGTCCCAAGGTATCTTATCTCACTTTCATTGTTAAGTATACTACCACCTATGTTGTAGTTCATGGGTACAGTGTTTTTACCAAAGTGGATGACAATGCACTTTTTGGCATTGAGCTTGAGGCCATGGCTTTGACACCAGGCATCTGTCTCAGTGAGGCCCTTTTGTAGGATGTCCACATCGTTAGTAGTCTCGATTATGGCTCCTAGTTTGCAGTCATCTGGGAACTTCATTAGCCAGAGACCTTCCATGTTAACCTGTACTTCAGGGAAGTAGATACCAAACAGGACAGGACCCAGGACTGAACCCTGTGGTACTCCACTTGTCACTGGTCCAAAGTCGGACTTGGAGTCTACTACTTTCACAGTGTGGGTTGTGTCAGTCAGCCAGTTGGCAACCCATCTTGTGACATAGGGATTTATACCTAGTTTAGTGAGTTTATCCATAATTCCAGAGTGGGGGATGGCGTCAAAAGCCATGGCAAGATCTAGATAGGCTGTGTGAACCACTTTACCCTTGTCTACAGCTTTGGTGACTGCTTCAAAGAAGTCTATCAGGTTTAGGAGACATGATCTGCCTTTTACAAACCCAAAATGGTTGTGGTCCAGAGTTTGGAGATTACCAATGTCTTTATTTATAAGTTCCATGATGATACATTCCATGGCCTTGCAGACCAGGCTCATCAGGCTAATGGGGCACTAGTTCTCGGGGTCCGTGGTGGCTCCCCCCCCCTTGTGTAGTGGGATAACCGCCACTGTGCACCATTCAGCAGGCACAAAGCCTGAGGTGAGGCTATGATTGAACATGGTATGTAGGTGTGGTGCTAGTTTGTTCTGTGGTTCATGTAGAACTCAGCCTGGGATGTAATCTGGTCCCATGGATGCTGTGTTCCTGGCTTTGGAGAGTGGTTTTTACCTGTGCAGCCATGATGACAGCAACTTTGCATTCTTCCGGTATAGAGATATGCTCTTTCATGGGTGAGAGGGGGGTACAGTTAGCACTGATCCTATCTGCCAGGCTGTTGGCAATATCAGTTGGGTCTGTATATTTAGTGCCATTGTGCTGTAACTCAGAGCAGATCTGAGTGTTGCCATTGAGATTCTTGACATAGCTATAGAATGCTTTGTGGTTGTCTTTAGAATCAGTGTCGACTTTGTTTTCGTAACTAGCTTTGGAGGATTTTATCAGGGATCACAGCTTCTTCCTGAGGCTGACCAGGGAGCTCCTCCACTCATGGGATTTTACCCTCTTTTGCAACAGTTTCTTCCTTCTGTTGTGCAGTTTGTTTATGGCAGGGGACCACCAGATTGGCTTCCTTTTCTTGGAGGATAGCGCCTTGGTTCTGTTTGGGATAGCACGATGCATACACTCATGTAAGTGCTTATAAAGTGCAATTGTGAAGGATTCAGTAGTCTTAACAGTATTGTCCATCTGCATGGGTGTCCTGAAGTTCAGCACTTCTGTCTTAAGAAGCATGAAGTTGGCTTTGGAGACATTTTTAACATGGTTTCCTTGATGGGGGGTGGGTCCAGAATGTTGATATGTAGGGTAATTAGCTTATGGTTAGATGGGACCAATGATCCGTTGACTTCAGGTGTGGAGCACCGGTCACTCAGGACAAACCAAACTCCATAACCAACACAAATAACCACAAAGTTAGCTAAATGCTACTCATTGCCAGAAGTCTCAACCTCCAGATGCACACACTCGAGGCACATCTCAGTATGCAGAATATTGATATCTGTGCAGTAACAGAAACCTAGTTCAAGGATCCAGAGAGCACACCAGCACTGCCAGGATACTACTCATTCCATACCTTCCAGCATCAGGACCTGGATCAAAGCACATAGGGTGGGGATGTATCCATATACATCAAGGATACCTACACCTCTCTCTACATACTCTGTACAGGATATGTACCCATAGAATGTTGCACAGCAACATTCTTCACATTCCACAGGGGTGGGGCCAAAAAAAACCCTTGGCATTCATGCTCTATGAGCCTGATGAGTCTGCTCTTTAAGGCAATGGAGCCAATCATAATGGAAGTCGACAATAAAGAGATTGTAGACCTTCACACAGTTGAGCACACCCAGTTTGGCTTCATCCTATGCAGATCGCTCCTCCTGAACTGGGTGGATTTCTTTGAGACCGTTACCCAGGCTACAGATTATTGAAATGAGCTCAACACAGCCTAACTATACCTCATTATAGCCTTTGACACCATTCCCCAGTCAGGTATCATAGATGAATTCACCAACCTGGGCATGAATCCATACATCACAAGATGGATTGCAAACTGGCTCACAGATAGATTCCACAAACTAAGAGTTGCTGGCTACATGTCAGACTCTACACCGGTAACAACTGTTGGCCCCCAGGGTTCAGTCCTGAGGTCCCTCCTGTTTGGTGTAGACTTCTCAAATGAACATGCCAACACAGGAGGGTTGTGGTTGATTAAGTTTGCTGGGAACTGTAAAGTGTTTGCCATAACAGATTCCCCGGATGACACAAATATTCTCCAGAAGGGACTCTATGAGACAGACGTGTGGTGTCAGAATCATGGCCTCAAGCTCAATGTGGAGGAATGCATAGTGATCCCCTTTGGTGAAAACAAAGTACACACAAACTATCACATAGGTGTTACCCCCCTTAAAACTGACAAGGTAATAAGGGATCTGGGGACACAAGTAGATAGTCACCTTTCCTTTGGCAACCATGTTGACAAAGTGATTGGGAAATCCTATGTGACCCACCTAATCAACAAAGGGTTTGCATCACGATCAAAAGAGGTAATGGTGGCCCTCTACTCTTAAGTCATCAGACCCATCATTGAGTACAATGAACCATTTTGGATGTACTCAACTACGCATATCCAGCAGCTGTAGAGACCACAGAGGTACCTCACCAACAGGATTACTGGCCTCAAACAGTTGTGTTATGCAACACAACTGGTAAAACTAAATCTGTTCTTCATTGCGTACCGCCTACTCAGAGGCACACTCTGCCTAACATACAGAGCCATGTCCAGCACATAACTGCTGAGCATGCTCCATCTACAGATAACAAAATTGAGTCGCCCTACACACTCCAGGGATATGAACCTCATCACAACAATGAATACAACATGCTGGTAGGATAAAGTACCATCCCAGACACTTGCCTTACTGTGGAACAGAGTCCCAGTGTACATCAGATAGAGTCCCTCGCTGACACTCTTCAATAGGAACCTTAATGAGTGGATGGGAAACAGACAATTCATGCCAGGCATCACATCAGCAGCCCCACTAGAAAGGGGCTTAAGGTACTAACTATTAGAATGAGGGCTTGGGAGACTACCCAATGGGGTGGTGAAAGCTGCACAACTTGCCTAGGCTAACTTATGCCTTATTGAAGATAGGTTCATAGGTATGTAGTAGACTATGTGCCAGGTACATGTCTACAGATAGTAGAAATGTACTTCATTGTACCGTCATGTTGTACAGCAGGCACATGGACCACATACACTGTAATGCTTACAGATACTGGTGGCTGTTATGTACACTGGGTGAGATGTGCACCTCATGTCTTTTGTGCCATTGGGATGTGTGCTGGGTGGGACAGTCCTGGATGGCTCCCTGTCATGGTTACCCTCTTACACACGTCTCTGCCCATCCATCTTTGGCTTATTATACTGTGTTCCCCCTACATATATATATATATATATATATATATATATATATATATATATATATATATAGGTACATAGGTAGGTAATAGGCTATCTGCCTGAAGGCATATATTAGTATGGCCAGAGTGTGCAGCTATCACCACCCATGGAGTTAGTTCCCTAGGCCTCTGTCTAGTAGAGCTGATGAAGTGATCCATAGTGTGACAGTTCAGTTTCACATACACTCATCAAGGCTCCTCTGGAAGAGTGTCAGTGAGGGACTCAGCTTAATGTAGGTTGGGAGGGAGCCTGTTCCAAAGAAAGGGAAGTCTGTGAGTTATTAATGTATCCCTCCAACATGTTCTATTTATTGTTGTGATGATGATAACCCTAGAGCATGTAGTATAGTGAGCTTGGGGTCACTTCAGATAGCACATGTACATCCGTTCTGCATTGGACATGGACCTGTCTGTTGGGCAGAGATCACCTGAGTAGACAGTATGCAACAGAGTACAGATTGAGTTAAATTCAGTCTTGTTGCATGGGGCAACTGTTTGAGGCCAGTAATGCTCTTGTTGAGGTATGTCAGTGGTCTTTCCAGCTGCTGAAGGTGCCTAGTCAGATTCATCACAAGTCTGTTGTGGTACTCTATGATGGGTCTGATGACTGATGAGTAGAGGGAACCTCCTTTGACCTACATGCAAAGACCTTGGCAGTTTGTGGGAACATATAGCATAATTTTCTAACCACTTTGTGAATGTGTTTCTGAAAGTAGTGATGACTATCCACATGTGTCCATAGATCCCTTATTATTACCTCCATATTTAGGGTGTTGGCACCTATGTGGTATTTGTATGACTGTAGCTCGAGCCCATAAGTCTGACAGCACATCTGTCTGACTGAGACCCTTTTTAAGGATGTCTCTGTTGTCCCAAACATTGGTTATGACAACCTTTTTGCAGTCCTCCATAAACCTTGCTAAACATAGCCCTCATGTTTGACTGTATTCCTGAAAAGTATACACCAGACAGGAGGGGTCCCAGGACTGAGCCATGGGGGACAGCAGTTGTTACCAGCTTGAACAGGAGACCACAATTCTTACCTTGTGGGATCTATCTGTGCCCCAGTTGGCAATCTATCAGATGACATACGTGTTTATGCACAGGTTGTTGATTTTGTGGATACAACATGTGTGTGGGATGTTGGAAAAGGGCTTTTCAAGGTCTATGTAGGCCATGTGTAGCTCATTTCATTGATGCATGTCCTGGGTGACTGCCTTGAAAACTGTCTAGCAGGTTTAGGAACCATGATCTGACCCTGACCAAACCACAATGGGTAGGGTTGGATGTTTGTAGGCTCTCAATAGCTCTGTTTATGAGTTCCATAATGATGGACTCCATGGCCTTGCACATGAGGCTTATTAGGCTTATAAGACAATAGTACCCATGGTCTGTTGTACACCAACACTCGTGGAGTGTGCCAAATGTTGCTGTAACCCATTCAATAGTTTTATATCCTGTACAGACGGTAAGTCTCAACAGACTGTTCAGGTGCAGGGTCTGTTTGTTTTGGAGTTCACATATGACACAGCCAGGGAAACCATGTTATCCCATACACGCCATGTTTTTAGGTTTGGAAAGAGCTGTTTAACCATTGTATATGTGATTTCTGGGTTTTCACAATCTCCAAGTATGATAATGGGCCCTTTTGTCAGTGAGAAGGGGGTAAATATGTATGAACCTGTCTGACAAGATGTTGGCAATGTCAGTCATGTACATGTATTCATTTACAGTTTGCACTGACTCAGAACATATGTGAGTTTACACTGATATTTATGACAAAGCGAAAGACAGCTTCATGGTTCTCTATGGACTCTTTGACCATGGCTTGGATAATGTTAGGAGTGCTCATTGTTTCTTGATGATACTGATCGGAGTATTATTGATCTTCTTTGGTTTTTCACTTTCTTTGAAGAACTTAAGTACTTGGTGTACATAGATTGATTATGACAGGTGTCCAGTATATTATATGGGTCTGTTTTCATATCAGTGTGTGCACAAGGCAGGATTGGTGAATAGTGACAAGTGTCTGGAGTAAGAACTGCAACTGCCAGATATGTGTGGCCCACTGCTGTACTCAGACATGGCCTAAGTGTGTGAGCATGCCCAGTATGACCTTTCAGTATGTTGCTGACTGAAATTTGCTAAATTAGTTTAAGTGTGTGAGCATGCCCAGTATGAGCATATATACTATATGTGTGTGAAAATCAAGTTGGTTTTTACTTCAGGGCTCACCTTTGTGTTGTACATTGACAGGAAGCACAGTGTGCCTGCAGGGCTTCCATGAGTCATTTTACATACAGTGGGGACAGCTATTATTTGTACATTTCTACGCAGGGGGCACACCTGATTATTACTGTGAGTGTACATAGGATGAAGGGTTCAACTGACACTTATACACATTTGCTAGGCCTGCACTGCTATGTCAGGTACTCCATTTCAGTCTGTACTGTTGCCTATTGTACTGGCTTGAGGCATACCACTGCACTACAGACCTTAGTTTCCAATTACACACATATTAGTTTGTGACTTCATAGCCTACCCAACCCACATCACACTGCCTGGCCTGCTGTTATCTGTCTGCATAGACCTGGGGGGAGGTTACTCGTATGCCTCTTCAGAGGGCATGATACAGCATTTGTTTGTGTTTGCGTTTGTCTACATTTGTCCTGCTGGCTGTGACTGTTAGGTATGTGACCCCCCCCAACTGGTATGTGTGAGTGAGTTAAGTTGTGTCTGTGCCAGTGAAATGCTGTCATGGCTTAGTGGTTCAGTACTGTGACTGTAGTGCACAGTATCCTGAGTTCGAGCCCTGTCACTTCTTTTTATTTTTCTGCTGGGCAGACCAGACTGCTTAAGGAACAGTAAAGCAGGCGTGAGCGTGTTTACCCGACTTTGCTCAACTTTGCCCAACCTTGCCCGACTTCCCCCGACTTTGCCCAACATTGCTCAATGTTGCCCAATGTTGCGCTGGCTAGCACTGTGAGCAGCTACACGCAATTGTATTTAAATATGCTCAATACTAGTAAAATGTGCTTAGCAGTGCTTTATATTGCTTAAAATAGGGCACTAATGCCTCAGGTGGTGCTGCAGGGCTGCCTATGTCAGATGCACATAGTACACTCCCTCTACATGTTTGAAAACAGGTAGTGTCAAGTTAGGCATCCCTTTTACTGTATGTGCGAGTCAGAGAGAGGTGTCATTTCCAGGGTTCCTACTGAGTCAGTGTATGTGCTATGCGTTGCCTCTTTGCCAAGGCCAGGGCATACTGGGCTCGCCTCCTTCTGCCTACTGGGGCAGGCTCAGGTTGTTCCTCCTCCGAGTCACGCTGTGCCTGTGCAGGCCTTGGCAATGGTGGGGGGTTGTTTGGCCCTGCCCCATGCTGTTCCTGCTGCAACTGTTTTCACAGGATCATATTGTGTAGCATGGCACATACCATGACAATTTGGGTACATGTAGTTGGTGAGTACTGCAAGGCTCCACCAGATGTGTCCAGGCATCGGAACCGTGACTTAAGCATCCCAAACACACGCTCAATAATGTTTCTTGTTTGTGATTGTGCCTCATTATGGAGTTCTTGTTTGGGTGTGTGTGCATTTCTGATAGGTGTTATCAGCCATGGCTCCAGTGTGTAACCAGCATCCCCCACTAGTTGACCGTCAGGGATGTCCCCATTGGTACAGCTGCGTCAGATGCCAGATGTGGGAATCATGATAGCTTCCAGGGCAGCCAGCACACACATTCATTATTATGCCCTGGGCATCGCACATGACCTGGCAGTTGATGGAGGGAAGCCCTTGTGGTTGATGTAGACCCTACCCCGCTCACCAGGTGGTGCTTTGATGTGTATGTGCATGCAGTCTATTGCACCCACTACCTCAGGGTATTCTGCTATTTGGTGGAAAAGACGCATATTGCTGGCCAATGCCTCACGGGAAATGGGGAAATATACGTGGTCACCGACATGTGCTGACATGGCATCCAGGAACTTGTGCAGTACCCTAGATGCTGATGCCTGTAAAATCCCTATCATATCACCAGTTGGTCTCTGGAAGGTACTTGTAGCTAGTATTCTGAGGCCAACACATACCTTGGTATCCACTGGGATGGGCTCCCCTCTGTTGGTTCTGTGTGTGAGGCGTGGCCGGCACAGCTCAACAATTTGCTGCAGGAGGTCTCTGTCCACCCTATAGCGCTCCACTATCTCCAGCTCATGTAGCCCCTGGTAGGTTACCCTGGGTCTGTACACTCTTCTCCGTCTCCTCACTGTGGGTTGCTCAGCAGCATTCACAATATCACCACACTCAGCACCTTGCACATGTTGGTTTATGATAGCAAGAGCAGCCCCTAACATTTTGTCTGACTTTAAAGTTTTTAAGCTTTCCCTCTTTGTATGCTTTGAAGAATGCTGTTTGCAGAGTTTAAAGTGCTGGGCTGGGCTGGGCTAGTCTACTGCCTGTGTAATTGGCTGATTCTGATATAGTTCACCTGGCAGCTCTGCTAGTTCTCCTTGGTTAACTTCCTACTACTTCTTTTCCTTCCTTTTCCCTTTCTGTTTCCACCCGGGGCAGCGCTGCGCAAACACGCGCACATACACGCACACACGTGCACATGAGCACACACGAGTGCACACACTGTGTGCCTGTTTGCAAGAAAGTTCAACTTTGGTTTCTGGTTTTCAAAAAGGACAACTGTAGACATGCCTCTTGCAATCCTGAGCAACTCAGGGCAAACACAGGACACTGTGCTCCAATAAGCATACAGCCTTTCTGACATACCCCCTCATGATGTCACCTATCTTCTACTCTACTACTCACCTACCCCTACACTTACACTCTTGGGACATGGCTAACATGCTGGGGAAAATTGGGATTCACTATCCTTATCCTCATTTGCATAGGATTGCCTACTAATGCTTGGTTACATCTCTCACACTGAGCTTCCCCCCCTTAGCAACCACTACTCAGTGGCCATGTTGTCTTCAGCGTGCCATTCACCTGCATGGCAGGATAAGCTGTTTAGTGAAAATGCCTATTTTTGGCTATTTTGAAATTATTTGATTGTTTTTGTAAGCACCGCACATTTGCGCGGCGCTGCACTATGCTTAAATATCGGAGATCATGGGAAAAAAATTAGATTTTAATAATTTTAAACATTTAAAAATGCCAATGGCCTTATATTTGGCCATTGGCATGCTTCCTCAACTGGATGCATCCTTTATTTGGAGCTGTCATAGCTCCGTTTAGCAATTTGCAGAACGGTACATTTCTGCAAATAACACTACTCTTCCACGGACAGGTTAGTGTTTCCTGGATTGCAAATTTACCTCATTTGCATAGCTTTCAGCAGCAAATGAGGTAATTTGCATATCATGATGCTGTCCGTGCAAGAGTAGCTTTAGAAGCTCTCATGCACACCCCTGCCGGCTGTTGCTGGATCGCTCGGCAGACATATTGGCTGTCTGACGTCTTACTCTACTCTACAACTCCGTGCAAGTTTTCGTAAATCCGGCCCACTGTGTTTACTATGACTTATAAAATTTGGTTTAAGACCTAGAACCTAAAGAATACTACCACTATAAAAATAGTTTGTGCTGAAGAGTTTGCCATTTATACTTCTTTATTAATCCCTATGGTTCCAGAGATATGAACATTTATTTGAAATGTCAGGACATAATTTGATTCTGTCAAAAGGCTTAAGCTCTGCCCATTGGAAGTTACAGTGCAAACTTCCTGAGCTCTACTGGTGTGAATGAGTTAATAAAAGGTAGTTTGCCTTGGAACAGTTCCTGACTATTACTGGGTTTACTGGGGTTACCAAGTTGATTTTGATTACAAAGGAGACAGCTTTACAGTTAGACCTTACCAGGGAGGATGTGACATTGGGGCTGTGCAGCATTCTTCCATATTTGTGAGTACGAGGTCTGGTTGGAACCTCTAATGGGTATATGCAATAACTGGTTAAGGGTGTCTTTATTTACGAACTACAGGAATCTCTTTCCCTGCATGTTTAGGGCCATGTAGGATTCTCAGTTATAGAAGGATAATTAAAGCCCCTCATAACTAAGGTGTTAGGTTGGATGGTGAGTCTCTCCAGTAGGTTTAAGTATGCTCTATGACTTTCATTTGACCTAAAGGGTGACATATAACTTGCTAGGATATGGTACGGGACTTATCTGTGGTGATCTGCACATGGAGAGACTCCAGTGCATCATCTAATTTAACCACCCTAGAGGTATGCTTGTTATTGATATATATCGAGACACCTCCACCTTTAGTCAGTGTCTATGCAGTTACTGGTGTAAATGTGTGGAAGGGACTGAAACCTTGAACTGCCGAGGTACTGTGCAGCTTAAACCATGTCTCAGTAACTCCACAGATGTTTATATTCTCTAGGCTGAGAAGGGCATGGAAGAAGTTTGGCTAGTTGTTTAGGCTCCTAGTATTAAGCAGTAATATCTTGAAGTTCATTTGAGTTTATTTTGCTATGTTGGTAGGTTTCTCAACTTGGCATTGCCTAAAAAGGCTCTCTGGTGAATGGCTTATGGGACGATAGTTACCAGGGTCAGTTGTGGCCCCCTCCTTTGTGGAGAGGAATAACCGTTGCTGTGTGCCATTCTTTGGGCATGTAGCCTGTGGAGAGGCTGAGGTTGAACAGCGTGTTTAGGTGGGGGGTTAGTTCGTTCTGTAGTTCATGCAAGACACAGCCTGGTTCACCATCTGGTCCCATTGACACTGTGTTTTTGGCTTTTGAAAGGGCTTTAACCTGTGCATCTGTGATTTTTGGGACACTACACTTTTCCGGTATTGTTGTGGACCCTTTTGGAGGTGGGGGGGGGGGTGAAGTTTGCACTGAATCTATCTGCCATGATGTTGGCAATATCAGTAGGTTCAGTATATTTTGTGCTATTTTGCACTAGTTCAGTGCATATCTGCGAGTTGCCACTTAGATTCTTAACATAGCTAAAAAAGGCTTTGTGGTTATCTTTTGAATCCTTGGCTATTTTTCTTTCGAAGTGAGCCTTGGATGATTTCATGAGGGACCTCAGTTTCTTACTGATACTGATCAGGGATGTCTTTCCTTCTTGGGATTTGCTTTTTTTCTGAACTAGTTTCCTCCTTCTATTGTATAGCCTGTTTATTTCAGGGGTCCACCAAACTGGTTTCCTTCTCTTAGAGGAGTGAGTTTTGGTTTTGCTAGGGATGGCATGATCCATGCATCCTTGTAGGTGCTCATAGAGTGCATTTGTAAAGGTTTCTACATCTTGGGCAGCGTTATCCTTTAGCGTGTGGGCTGTGAAACTTACCACCTCTGTCTTAAGTAAGGTGAAGTTTGCTTTAGAAAAGTTTTTTACTGTGGTTTCCTTAGTTGGGGGTGCTGGTGGGGTGTGGACATCCAGAGTGATTAGTTTATGGTTTGATCTAACCAGTGACGGGTTGACCTCCGATGTGGAACACCTGTCGCCCATGTTGGTGATGACCAGGTCCAATATGTTTTCACCTCTGGTAGGAGAGTTTACCAGCTGATCCAGGGCATTTGAGTTGATGAATTGCAGGAAGTGCTGGGCCTGGGAATTTGTACTCAAGTAGTTTTCCTAGTGAATGGTAGGGTAATTGAAATCGTCCAATATCAGGGTGTTTGGTAGGACCTTCATGTTTTCCAGTGTCTCCAGAAAGGTGGAGTGGTGGTCCTGGGTTATGGAGGGTGATCTGTAGCAGGCCACAATTTGCATTGCAGATTTGCCCGATGTTAGTTGCACATGAATGGTCTCAGAGGTATCATGCTGCGCCACTAACCTGGAGGTGTAGGTATCCTTGATGATTATGGATACACCCCCTCCTTTTGTGTTTCGGTCCGTGTTCTGTGGCCAAAACATGTGGTATGAGTTGTAGCCCGGTAGTGCTGGGGTGCTGTCTGGAGCCTTGAACCAGGTTTCAGTTACTGCACAGATGTCGATGTTCTCCATACTGAGGAGTGCTTCGAGTGTGTGCATTTTGAGATTTAAACTCCTGGCGTTGAGTAGCATAACCCTCAGTTTTTTGTTAATTGTGCTGTCTATGGAGGTGGGTTTGACTTTTGAGCCTTGCCTAAAAAAGGCACTATGGGGGCAGCAAGAGCCTTGGCCAGTATTTGAAAGCCTAGGGGTGACAGGTGCAAGCCATCTCTTACGAAGCAACGTGGCTTGTCAAGCATGTTGTCCCAGGCTGACAGACACTGGATCCCCTTTGAATGACACCAGAAGCTTAGCCAGTTGTTGAAATTGATCATTTTTTCTTTATACTGAGGTATCATTCTTGGTGAAGGCAGGATGCTACTCAGGGTCAGGGTCATACCAGCCTGGGCTACATGATCAGAGAGCTCTTCCATGTCTCTTTTCATGTAGTCCAGGGAGGTACGTCTCAGGTCATTCACACCAACATGAACAATGACAGAGTCATATTTGTACTTGTTCTGGAGTGACCTGAGTGCTTGTGTTATGTGGCGGATTCTGGCTCCTGACAGGCAGCTAACAGTAACCTTCTGCTTGTCCAGCCTAGTGAGTGGGACATCAGTGTACCTGACTATAGAGTCACCTAGTACTAGTGTGTTATGTATGTTATTTCGCCTTAAGGGCTGTGATTGTGCGGCACACTGATTTTGTGTTTTATGTGTTGTCTGGTTTGTGACGGGAAGTGCAGGTTGTTTGGGTGTCTGCTTTGGAGGTCTCTGATGCTTTTGCAGGTTTTTATTTAGAGTCTCCGAGTATGATTTTGTGTATTTATGTGTATTTTTTGCCAGTGCTGTTTTAGCAGGTCTGTGTGCAGCTGGAGTTGTGGTGCAAGTGTTAACCTTCTCCTCTTGGCTGTCTGTTCCAGTCTTGGGTGGAGACAGCTTAGTTTCCACTTTGGGTGTATAATTGCATCTCTCGCATATGTTAGTGTTTTGTGGTAGGAGGAGAGGGTTGTCTGTGTACATGAGGCAGTTGTAACATTGCCTCAGGATACCCAGATTCACCAGCTGGACTGGAGAGTGCACCTGAAGTTGCCCTTTGGTCATGCCTGAATAGTAGGGTGAGCTGCTTAGTCACTTGGTTGGTGAGGGGTGAATAAAGAGTCTTGGCCTGCTGGGCAATCAGTGTCAGGGTATATTAGTGCTTGCTATTAGGTCTGAGCAAGTGCTGGGCTGTAAGATGCTTTTTGAGTGCTTAGGTTGAGGGTTAGACTAGTTTCAAGGGAAAAACTGAAGAGGAAACAGTGGAACCGGGAATAATTTAACCGTAGCTAACCGGCACTGCCCGGTGTGCAAAACCGTGCAAACACGGTTTTTATAGTAGGGAAATGAAAGAGATAGAAATTAGCCCAAAATGGCCAATAAACTACTAACTTCTGGGCTGGAACCACGCCTCCAGGGACAGATAGGTTGCTCAAAGCTCCCCTCTCTCACAGGTGAACAGAGAAACTTCCTTCTATCCAAGTAAGGTATGGGCAACTCAGAAACTAGTATCACAGCCCTGAATTCAGCACTAGCCTGAAAACTGGACTATACTAGCTTAGAAAGGCAGGAAACAAGGATTTTTTTTTTTTTGTTTTTCTTATAAAGATAAGGCAAAAACAGTAAAAAATACACTCAAAACAGCTCTAAACGACTACAAATGATCAGAAAAGGCTATCGCACTTTTGTGTGTAGCATACAACAGTCAAACAAATTATTTAAACAAAAAACAACTGTTTAAAAGTGCAGGCAGTCAAATAAGTTCAGTTCAATATTAACTCAACTGTGTCCAGTGTATTTATATAAAACACAAATAAAAAGAAGTGTTTTGTGGATTACCAGCTTTTCAGATGTTTGTAGTGGGACCCAGGTGCAGTCAAAAGTATGGTGTCACCATGAGACATAGCTCAAAGTAAGACACAATCATAGGATGTAACAGAATGCAAATATTTTAAATCATAGATATATGAATAGTCTCCCCAGCCGACCCACCCACAGACATACATGAGACATTTTTGTACTGTACATTTAAAATAAAGTCACAATAGCAATGCCCAGTGCCCTGTAAGAAACGTTCATGCTATTTAGCGTCTACCCTGTGATGTCCCCACTCTGGGCCAGTAATCAAGGAGCCTGAATCCTTACCACTGGCACTGGAGAGGGATGTTCACTTGGAACAAAAAGGGATACACCCAGTATTTCCAGATGCATATCTCTGCATCAAGCACAATTTCCTTAAGAGCACACAGAGAACCCATTCAGTCCGGGGTCTGAGTTTCTGTGTTTGTCTCCCCAGTAAGACCCCTCTGGCACAGCTGTAGTGTTGAGTCCTCAGCTGAGTGTCCAAATCAAGCCCTCCAGCACCCTCTTTGTGAAACCAGTGCTTCCTGTCTCTGCTCCCTGCTCCATGTAGCTCACACACACACACACACACACACACACACACACACACACACACACACACACACACACACACACACACACACACACACACACACACACACACAAAATCTTTAAAATTTGATTTTCACATGAACGCACCTAGGAAAGGCTGGCACAGATTTACTAGCTATGCCCCTTCTGCCCAGACTATAATGTAGTTATACTGCCACCAGACATCCCAAAGCCAGCTACTCTAAGGCTCTTGCAAGGGTACCCAATTATACTGAGTGAAATTAATATTAATACAAATGGTAGTTTGACCAACAGCAGTAAGGCATTCAGGAGTGGTGACATAGTCACTAAATAGATATGAGTACTCTCAAAGGTTAAAATATTCTCTAAATGTCCAACCATAAAGAAAAGTTTAAATATATTTAAGAACATAAACATACAAAATATCTAGAATAAACACCAGAGTTTCAGTCACTGGAAATATTAAAAATAACACAGGTGGACAGGTTCACACAGTTACAGAAAAAACAATACTTAACTAATCTCACTATATTTTCCTGACTGAACTAAAGAATTATCATTCCCTGGTTACTTAATAGAGAAAAGCAAGATGAAGTAGGTGAGAGATCCTTCTTTGTCAGGTTACAAAAACAGAGTGTTCAGAGTCTTCAGTCTCACCTAGTGTGACATCCGGCGAATATTCCACTGGCCTGCAAACAATAATGTGATGTCCCCCACTTAAAACCCAGGGCAGTAATTAAGGCGCCTCAATCCTCACTACTGACTCCAGTGTTGAAGTGTCACAGAAAACACCAGAGCACCGAACACAAAAGAATAAAATTCCACAATTTCCCTTAAGAGCACAACAGGAACATGCTCTATTTTCCCGGTAAAGGACTGTGTATGTCTGCCCACCCCAACTGTAATTCCTTATCATACACTTCAGAGCAATGTGTTCCAGTTTAAGACCTCTAACTCACTCACACTCAAAGTATATTTAAATCTCACACACTCAAAAACTTATGGAAAGCCTGACACAAATTTCCAGCTGTGTCCCCTCCCCAATACAAATGGTAACACTGCCACCAGTGTGAGACAGGTCTACACACCCTTCAATGGGTGATCAATTATTAAAAATTAAATAAAATAAATTATAGCTATGACCAGAAGCAACCAGGCATTCAAGGTGATATGGGGAGTATCAAACAGGTATAAACACTCTGTAATCTCTAAAGAAGACACTGATTGTCCAGCCACCATGTAAAGTAATGAAAAACATTTAATAATAAGTAAAATTATTACAAGAATGTAAATTAGTCATTTTCAATAAACACCAGAATTCAATCACCAGAAATATAAAATTAAACTGTAGGACATAAGTCCATCATCTTAGAAAAACTCTATCTAAATAACTAAACTTTCCTAATTTAACTAGAGAATACTGTCCCTGATCTAATCTAAAACATAACACAAAGGCAAAGACAGGCTTACAGTTTTTGGTGAGTCCTTTTTCCTGGGTATCCATTGCACAGTACTGTAACTGACTACAACTCTTCACTAACTGCTCTTCCTAACTAACTGCTCAGCACTGTAACTGACTTCAGCAGTCTCTTTTTATATTCCAGGTTAGCAGTCTCAACTGTCTTATTTTAAAAATAACAGTCATGTGTTTAAAAAAGTTATTTTTCCTGCCAATCAGCTGTTCAAATAATCACCTAGCAAAGAGGAGTATTCTAATAACATCACCTACTGTTCAGCTAATTCTCTACAGACAGTTTGTATTTTACAATCTCCCTCACAAATATATGCAATTAGAAATGTATGAAAACACTGACAGATTCTTTAAGCATTTTGTATAAGCAGGAAGATACTCAACATCTTAAAAGCTTATTTACATTTTCACAATTAGACATGCTAGCATACAATAAAGTTAATCTGAGAATATGCACAAATCTCCTGCTAGACATGTTAACACAGATGACAGTGTTCCATTTTCTTCACATTTCTCCCCCACTTATGACTCAACCATGATTTTCAGGTCACCCTAGAAAACCAACGGTTGAGAAAAATGAGTCTACCTGGGAATATTAACCCATTCCTCCCTGGACAAATCTATCCGCATTGGCATTATTAACCCCACTGTGATGTTGTATGTTCATAGCATATGCTTGCAATCCTAGACTCCACCTCAGTAACTTGGCATTTTGCTTACTGATACTATAGAGCCATGTTAAAAGGTGATGATCTGTGAGTAAAGTGAATTTTCTCCCATAAAGATAGGGCTGCAGCTTTTGCAATTCCCCACGCTATGGCCAAACCCTCTTTCTCAACGGCTGCATAACACTCTTCTCTCTGTTGGAGTCTTCACCTCAGATATACCATTGAGTGCTCTCCTTCTTCTTCTGTGGAGTCCCCACCCCAAAATTTGAAGCATCTACCTGTACAATAAATTCTTTATTGTAACCTGGGCTGGCTAACATGGGGGTCCTCCCAAAATCTCTCTTAGTTTTTGGAATGCCTGTTCACAATCTGTAATCCACACTACCCTGTCCTGTTTATTCTTCATAGTTAGATCAGTAAGGGGTACAGCTATGGTAGTGTAATTGGGCACAATTTTCCTATAGTACCCCGCTGTCCCTAGAAATGCTGTCACTTGTTTCTGAGTAACAGGAACTGGCCACTTGAATAGTTTCCACCTTGACAGGTTCTGGCCTAATTTTACCACTTCCCACTCTGTGTCCTAAGTAAGCGACCTCTGCCATACCCACTTTACACTTAGTGGGTTTAATGGTTAATCCTGCCCTAGTTAATCTATCCAAGACAGTCCTCCCTCACATGTTGGTCTGCAAATGCCCATAGCATAGTCTTCAATGTACAGTTTAACCTCTCTACATGACCATTAGTCTGGGGATGGTAGGGGGTTGTCTTTAGATGCTTCACCCCACAACACTTCAACAGATAAGTTAGCAGGTATGACATGAAGTTGGTACATCGGTCAGTCAGTATTTCCCATGGAAAACCTAATCTGCTGAAGATGTCTAGAAAAGCATTTGCCACCTTCTCTGCCTCAATACATGACAGAGCCATCACCTCAGGATATCTGGTAGCATAGTCTACTACCACCAAGATGTATTTCTTTCCTGTAGAATTTGGAGTACTTAGGGGTCCCACACTATCCTGGGCAACTCTCTGAAACGTCTTTTCGATAACAGGCAAAGGCATTAATGGAGACTTAGCCTTGTCCCCTACTTTACTAACTTTTTGGCACTATTCACAAGTCATACAATATCCTACCACATCAATCACAATCCCAGGCCAATGCAAATTTTGCATAATACATCTCTTAGTACGTGTTATGCCCATATGACCTGAGAAAGGAATGTCATGTGCTATGGCTACAAGTGGCAGACAGTAAGCTCTAGGCACTTTCAACTGCCATATTACTTCACTTTCTAGCCCACCTCCAGGAGTCCACTTTCTATACAATAAACCTATGTTCCAGTATACAGACTCCCCTCTTCCTTGAGCCTCAGCTGCCCCCTTAGCCATCTCCCTCAAGCTTTATAACGTTGAATCCGTAAGTTGAGCCTGTCTACCTTCATGACCTTCCTCAGCTCCCCTTCCGCAGGAAACCTAGTCACTTCTGATAGCTGTGCCTCACTGCCACTATGGGTACCACCACTAACCTCTGTCCTTGCAGTCACCATGTCCAGGGGAACATCAGTACCCACAAGCAGCTGTGGCTCACATTCAGACTTACTGCTACCAGTAAGCACCTTCTCTGAAACAGCTACCATGCCAATCCTAGCTTCAGGTATGAGATCTTTCTGGGTCTCTCCCAGACTATTGGACCTACATGCCTTTCCCCAGGCCTGACTGCGTGTCGCTGCATGTACACAAGGTACTGCATCATCAAAGACATTCCCTCTCAGGACATCTGCAGGGATATCCACAAACACACCTACTCGCTTGCTTCCTCTTCCACTCTCCCAGTCAAGATGAACCCTAGCCAAAGCAAAAGGTATTTGGAACAGGGTCCCTCCCAATGCTCTGACTGGAGTGGACTGCCCAAGCAAGTACTGTTCTTCCCTAACCACTGTAGGCCTCACAATGGTTATATCAGAAGCCGTGTCCCTCTTAGCAGTTACTTTGCCTTCTACTAAGATTGTATATAAATTTTGGTGATAATTTGCCCCCCCCCAGTTGTTTCTAAGCAACTTACCACTGGCATTTTGTCATCTACACTTACCGGCTCCCTCACCTTCTGTTTCTCACCTTGCTTTGATGGACATTTGGCTGCTGTGTGTCCCCTCTGGTTACACTTGAAACATCTAATCCCTAAAAGTGCATTTGGATTAGTAGTTTCCCCCGTTACTGGTGTACTGTGTTGGAGTGGTTTAGACTGCCCCCGCCCATGGGTTCCCTTATGTCTATGTGCAGCACCAGATATCCTTTTCTTATGCAGTGGTGCTCTGCTTGCCAAATAGAGATCTCCTTTTCTCCCCAACTCCTCTTCAGAGTTACACTTGCTGTCTGATAACCAGACTCCCATGTCATCAAGCAAAGTACTGAGGGCTTGTTCCCTCACCAAAAGGTCTGCCAGTCCCTTAAAAGAGGTGACCTGACTCACCTGTGAAAGTAATACTTAAGTCAGCAATATAATCACATACACTTTCATCTGCCTTGCGTCTGTGTTCATGAAACTTTTTTCTATATGCCTCAGGTGTAAGTTTGAAACAGTCAAGCAAGCAACATTTCACTTTGTCATAATTCAACCAATCTACATCATTTAACTTTGCTACAGCCTGAAGAGATTTACCATGGAGTAAGGGAGTCAGGAGTCACACCCAGAGCTCACTATCAACATCATATTGTCTACATATCCTCTCAAAGATATGAATAAAGCTATCAAAGTCATCCCCATCCCTGTACTGAGGAAAACGTTTACTGACCTTTATGGCTTCTGAGGTCCGGTTGTTCCCTAACACATTATATTCATGACCCTCTCAAAGGGTACTGTCTCTCATTGTCCTCAGCTTCTGAATGCCTCAGTCTCACTTTGATCTCCAGCCATTTAGTCTCCTGTTGATATTGGCGCTGTTTCTCCCTTTCCTCAGCCTCTCGTTGTTGGGTCTCCAGGTGCAGTTTCTCCCCAGTCTCCAGTCATTTGGCTTCCAGTTCACATTGGTGCCACTTCTTTACAGCCTCCAGTTCCAATCTCCTTAACTCCAGATGGATTCTCAGGTCCTCTGAAGAAAATGTGGACTGTCTTGTCTCAGCAGGCTGCACATCACCAACACCAAACTGGATATCCTATGAATGGCTGGTCTGAGCTGTGGCTTCAATCAAGGCTGAAATCATTGCTTCCTTAGTCAGGTTAGTGTACACCAGTCTCTGTCTTTACACACCTTAACCAACTGGATCTTTGTTGGCTTGTTAAAATATTCTGCTGATATCCTTGCCTGCTATCCCTGACTACTAACTAAGAAAAAGAAATAAAATTGTGGTGGACTGAAATTCTGAATGTTTACCTTGTGGCTGTCAAGAGTCCACAGTCCACATGAAAATCCAATTAAAAATTCCACCGATGTCACCAATTAAATGTGGCATCCGGCTAATATCCCATCGGATTGCCAACAATAATGTGACTTAAAAATCCAGGTCAGTAATTAAAGAGCCTCAATCCTCACTACTGACTCCAGTATGGGAGTGTCATGGAAAAGACCACAGCACAGAGCACACAAGAGTAAAATTCTACAATTTCCCTTATGAGCACTACAGGAACATGCTTTATTTTCCTGAGACTGGACTATATACATCTGTCCACCTCAAATTCAATCCCTTATCATACATTTCAGAGAAATGTGTTCCAGTTTAAGACCTATAACTCACTCATACTCAAAATAAATTTAAATCTCACACACTCAAACACTTATAGGAAGCCTGACACAGATTTTCAGCTGTGTCCCCTCCCCAGTACAAATGGCAACACTGCCACCAGAGTCAGATAGGTCCACACATCCTTCAAAGGGTGATCAGTTAGTTATTAAAAATTAAATAAAATAAATGATAGCTATCACCAGAAGCAGCCAGGCATTCAAGGTGACCTGGGGAGTATCACACAGGTATAAACACACTCTAATCTCTAAAGAACACACTGATTGTCCAGCCATAATGTAAAGTAATGAAAAACACTGAATAATAAGTAAAATGATTACAAGAATGTGAATTAATATTTTACAATACACACCAGAAGTCAATCACCAGAAATATAAAATTAAGCTGTAGGATAGAAATCCATCATAACTAAACGTTCCTAATCTAACTAGAGAATACTGTCCCTGATCTAATCTAAAACATAACAGCAAGGCAAAGGCAGGCTTACAGTTTTTGGTGAGTCTTTTTTCCTGGGTATCCACTGCACAGTACTGTAACTGACTGCAACTCTTCATTAACTGCTCTTCTTAACTAACTTTGGCACTGTAACTGACTTCAGCAGTCTCTTTTATATTCTACATTAACAGTCTCAACTGTCTTATTTTAAAAATAACAGTCAGCTGTTTAAAAAGTTCTTTTTCCTCTCAATTAGCTGTTCAAATAATCACCTAGCAACTAGGAATATTCTAATGATGTCACCTACTATTCAGCTGATTCTCTACAGACAGTCTGTATTTTAGAATCTCCCTCACAAACAAGTGCAATTAGAAACACAAACGTGCAATTAGAAATGTATCACAACACTGACAGATTATTTAAACATTTTGTATAAGCAGGGAGATACTCATCATTTTAAAAACTTTTTACATTTTCACAATTAGACACGGTGGCGTACAATATAAGTTAATCTTCAATATACAGAAATCTACTGCCAGACATTATTTTAGTGATGGATTACAGAATGAAATCACATACATCTGGTCATCTGACTTCTGGTTCCAGTGCAACCCCCCCCCCCCCTTGCCTAGAAGCTGTCAGGATTTAACACCTATGTATCAGTAAACCACACACACACGCACACACACACACACACACACACACACACACACACACACACACACACACACACACACACAGTCTTGCTAAGATCTGCTGCAGTTCCTGGAAGTCATAAAACTATTTCAAACCTCCACCCTTTCAGAGCAGCAATTACTTCACCTGAATGACAATGCAGGAAGCTTCCTAATGCAGACTTTTTCTCTGTGGCTGCATTGAGAACTGTAAGATACAATCTTTGTGGCCTAATGTCTTGCTATTTTTCAAGTCAGGTGGATTGAGATTAACCTCTTCTCTTGTAGTATCCACTGTTACAATTTATACATTTCAACACTTAAAATAATAGATATACATTTCTTCCTCCAGTGCTGATACATTTTTAACACGGTAAAAAAAACACAAAACTTCACCAAATAGCATCAGACCTTCCACAAAACAGAAATAATCCAATCGAAAGTCTTAAGGGAAGTTTATTGTAGAAGTCAATTCCAAAAAACACGGACTGGGTAAGCGCTTTCGTCCAAACCAATAGGACTTTATCAAACCATAGTGCTTCATCAGTTGAAACAGTTTAAATAGTGTAGTCAATTAACTAAAAAGCAACTTACACTTATTAATTGCAACCCATTAAGATGTTTTCATCATAAAATATAATTTTAAAAATGTAGTATCAACACAATAAAAAATACTGCAATTAATTCACAAATAATACCTTTAAAATACTTGGTTTAAAAACCAAAAAACCTAAAATTTATAGGTCATGTGCTCTGTCTTTTAAAATGGGAACAATAGAAAGGTGTTCATTCATACCTGGGTATCTATTAGCTCCCAATTTTAGTTGCCACTTAAGTTCACTTTTGTGTATTTTATTACCCCAATCACCACCTCTCGGGTCCTCTTTAATAATTTCAAGGATACCAAACTTAAATCTAGCTTCACCAGTGCATGTCAGAGTATGCTTAAATAGGGATTTGTTGATGTTTTTATTAGCTATAGCATACTGGTGTTCATATATACGTTTATGGAGAGCCCTTTCCATTTTTCCAGTGTAAAATGCACAACAGCTCTGGAATGTGCTCAAGTATATTAAACCACTACTATTACAGTTATCACTGACCAAGTGTACTTTTACATGAAATTCACCTACCATAATAAATGGTCCTTCCAAAATACAAGTGCAATAATTACATGCTCCACATTTCTTTGTCCCTTGATGTTTAGTGGTCGTATGTAGTGGATGTTCAAATAATATTTCATATTTGGTCCCACTTTTGAAACAAAGGTGGGAAGCTTCCTCAAGATGTCAAACACCTCACTGTTTGCTTTGAGTATTCCCCAATTTCTGGTAACAATGTTCCTCACCTTTCTTTTCAGGAGACCAATTAAGTTACCATAGAGTTGGAAAGATTACAGAAATTGTTTTATTCTGAATGGGGGGGGTCGGGGGTCAGTTCACTACCTAATAGGGGTTTATATTTTGTTCCCCACACTTGTAAACTTCTGAAGCAGTCTCGTGAACCCACCTCATGGAATAACCTCTATCAATAAACATCTGTGTGAGGTTACCAAGTTCACTTTTTAGGTTCTCAAGAGTAGAGCACATTCTTGCTCCTATGATCATTTGGACTCTAGCTATGTTTTTCTTAGTGTAAAAAGGATGTTTACTGTTAAATACCAAAAAAAAATATTAGAGTAGGTTGATTTATGAAAAACCTTAGAAGAAAAATTACCTTTCACTTGGTCTCTTGAAATGGTAACATCCTACAGGTAGTCTATGTTTTCCTTAGAGTAACTATACGTGAATTTAAAATAAGAACACACTTGATTAAGGTGTTCAGAAATGTTATTGACAATGTTTTCATCATGCCTCCACAGGACAAACACATCGTCCAAGTAACGAAGGTAAAGGTTCCATTGATTACTGAAGTCTGTGTTAAATATGTACTTCTTTTCCCAGGTAACCATTACTAGGTTGGCGTATATCAGTGCACTACTAGAACCCATGGCCATCCCCTTCAACTGTCTAAATTATTCTCCTTAAAATGTAATGTAATTGTTATGTAAAATAATTTCCATCACTTCCATCACAAAATTGATAAGCCCCCCTTCCAGAGTTGAGTGTTCAAGTAGGGCTTCCAAAAAGAGTTCAAAATATTATTTGGGTTGGGAGGGTGGCCTAATGGTTAAGGTGTTTGCCTTACAAACACAAGGTGCAGGGATTGAATCTCACAAGGGATAATTGGCTAGGCTTAAAATGGCTTGCAAGGGCAGTTAGCCTAGTACTAACCTATGAACCTAAGTTCTAAACCAGTTTGGTGGGGGATAGAATTAAACAAATCTGCTACATCTACTGCGGAAAACCCTGTTGTAATGACAAAAAGTTCTTGTTTGATCCTAGTGAGGAAGTCCCAAGAATCAGTAAGGAGGTGTGAAATGGGACATAGTGTATTTTTCACCAGACGATCTACAAAAATCCCCAAAGAATAAATAGAGCTGTTGTGTGCCGCTACAATTAATCTGTAGGGTGGCTTTTCTATGTTTTTGTGTACTTTGGGGATACCGAATACTGTGGAAATGTATGGATGATGGTTCACCAAAAAGTTGTACAATTCCTCATTAATGGCACCACTGTCCTCGAGAAAGAGTTGTATCCTTTTATGTGCAATAGTTATTTGGTTTAGGGATATGGGTTCATATTGATTAGTGTCATATAACAAGTTTAAAATGTCATTCACATAGTCATTTCTTTCAACGAGCACAATACCTCCCCCTTTGTCTGGCTTCATTATTCTCAAATGATCAGCTGTTCTTCAATATCTAAATAACATTTCTTCTTCTTTATTTAGGTTAAAATACCTGTCTTTGTTAGAGAAAAAAGCCTCATACGTTTCTCTGGTACACACCTTCTCAAAGCTAACTAGAATAGGGTGTAAAGGGGGGGTTAAAAACATTCTTCTTTCTAAATAACTTCTGAATATCAACCGTACTACTGTCTTTGAAAGAAAAGCTGGAAGTTACATTTCCTTAAGTACAACTTGAATTCAATAAGAATTTTATGAATGTCTACCTCTTTCCCTGGAACAAACTTGAGGCCTTTTGTAAAAAGGGAAAAGTGGGTTTCAGTAATTTTCTCATCAGTATAATTAAATATATTGAACCCTTGGTAGCTGTAAAGTTTTCCCTCAAAAGAGGTTGTGACAAGTGTATTCTACATAGCACTGCCTAATATCTGTTGCCCCTCCAATAGTTTCTCGAACCTCCTTGTTTCTGCCCCCTCGGTGTTGTTGACTGCCCTAAAAAATTAGTACCTTTTTTATTTTTATTATAAATCCTTTCAGACCTTCTTAAGGGGGGAGTTGTTGCTCAAAACCTTCATCCTCCTCATTAGGAAAGTGTACTATAGTATTATTGTCCCTTTCTTCTTCATCATAACTAAGTGTCCCTGTTCTCATATCATTAGCCTCATTCTAGTTAACAACACTATTAGGCTCAAAAAGTTTTAACACAGGCAACTTTGCAAATGCATTTTCAACACAAGCATCTGTACAAATCAGTTTGATATTCAAATAATATACAATTCTTTACTAAATTCCAGCTAGCTGTGCTGGCATATGTTACATATCCACTGCCCTACTTCTCCTGGCACAGCTGGCAATACCTCCCATCATCACATACCCCTGCAATCAGTTCTGGAACCATGGTAGTGCTTTTTTCTGTATATAGCCTAGGCAGGGGTACAGCCAGAATGTTATGCATGGTTATGTTTTCTTCTATGATAACAGTATTATGTTTGTTATTCAGTTTAACTAGCATTTGATTTATTAACTGATCACTGCCCGTGTCAGTTGCATTTATTTTTTGAAGTCTCATAACAATATTCTATGGTATTTCTATGCATTTGTCTGTCTTTGGACCAAACCGTTGCTGACAGTGATCTGTTGTGGATCAGTTCTATACCTTAGTTAAGGTCAGCATTTAAATTATGGATGATATATAATTTCAGGTGCTTCTTTCATATTAAATTCAGTTAGAGTGTCACAGTTGTCTGCTAAATATGGAAGAAAGCTACATTTTGTCCCACTACGGTATCATGTATTTTCCTTGTTCATGTTTCTCTGCAGAACAAAAAGGTGGAAAGTGGACTGTCCTGCAGGAGTAGTTTGGTAACCCCTGTTGTCTTAGTAATCCCTGTTGTCTTGTCCCACACTTTATGACAGTATTTGACACTAATAACAGGGAACACAGACATGCTATAAGATGTGTAATTTATAGGCAGGGGGATGGAAGGCTTACCTCTTAAAACAATAATCAATTTCATTATGTCAAAGTCACTTTAATATTTTTGACAGATAAAACTATCTATCCTATTTTTTTTTCCATACGACACCTACCAGCTATCAGAAGCCTTATCATTTTTTTGAACAGCAGCATGGATGCCATCTCAGCAGCTATCATAAATTTTTGTCATGTTCCCCTTTGATTGCTCAGTTATCACTCAGTGGATGGGCATGCAAAGGGTACCCCATAGTACCATTACTGACTTCTTTGGGTAACATAAGCAACAGTTTAGGTCCTGCGTGTAATTAGACAGTTTCCATCTTTGGCCCTGTAGTCACTGATTAGTCAGGGCTACATTCATCTACAGCACAGGGTTGGCTAAATGAACCCAGGTTAGATGTCTCACAAGAGCAGGTAAATATTCTCAGCAATTGTCAAACAGCCAGCAGTTACTTTAACCCAAGTTTATTGTGATAGCCTGTTCTTTCACTGGTATGTTAAACAGAACAGTAATCTGTATTCTCACAAGTATCGTGTCATGGCACTTCATAGGGTACAACAGCTTCAGTGAAACAGTATGAAACAAAGCCCAAGCGGAGGCTAGTTTTGATACCAGATGGATGAGTAGACTGCAGCTGTAACAAAGGCACAGCACAGTGCAGTGTCTGCTTTAGCAAAAGCTAGAAAGTGTGACATTTCACATCCCTCATCAAGGTGATACACAAAGTCAGGAGTGTTGTTTAAAAGTGTGTCTGTCACGCTGGAAATGGAATAAGTGGCAACCCAGAAGGCATTCAGACCTCCCTTTATGTGATATTTCACATTAGTGAGCATTTAAGAAGACTAAAACATCGCCACACAGAATGACGCTGTCCGGTTCGATTCTCAGCTAGAGCGTCTTCTGCATGGAGATATGCATGAATGGGCGTACCTTCGTTGAAGGTTGTGCATCAGGGCTGGTAACTCGGCACGTAAAAATCAACTACCAATCATTAGCGGACCGGAGTTCCGCTGTGGCGACCCCTAACCGGGAAAAGCCAAAAGACACAAACAAACTGTGCCAGTATATGAGAAAAAAACATGATTTGCTAGACAGTTCCTTGTCACAGCATCCAGCTGTGAAAAGGAAGCACTGTAAAGTAACATGCTGTTTGTCTGCTAACATACTACTTTAAGCTTGCCTATTATTCTTTAACATTTATCAAACAGGTGGTGTACATGTCTAAACAAAACAGACAGAAGATAAAATACCGTCGTCCTTAAGACAATAAGTAAAATACCCTGATCCTTAAGTGCATTATAAGAAAATGTTATTTGAATTAAAGGACCATATTACTGAATTTCAGTACAATCATACACTGGAAGAGTAAGGGTAACTTTTTCTTGCATGTTAGTATATATTTCATATATATTAATGTTTACATTTAAAAAAATGTTGATAGTTTTTCATTTATGCTGTGACAGTCAGATTGTTTTATAACTGCAATAAGATACCTCAGTAATTTGTGCCACATTTCACCCCCCCTTTTCTAGGAGTGTTTTGAAAGCAAAAGCTCTTTACCATCTACTGAAGGTATCTCTAGTGTACTCCAATTTTTTTTGTTTCATATATTCACCTATTGTGAATAGTGAAATTTTAGTGACTGTTCCTTAAATGGCTGGGACAATTTCATTGTTTACTTGCCTAAGATGCTTTTTATGCTGATATTGCCATTCTGTACTTAACCAGAGCAGATTTGAAAGGGCTGCGTAATTCATATTTCACTTATGATTATGACTGGTGAAGCTCCCCCTCCCCCATTATGAGTAGTAACAGGAATTGCATATGACCTTATCATGGTGTATTGTTAGTGTATAATGGCATTATTTTAAGAAGAATCATTTTACCTTTTCAAAATACTGATATTCTGTAAAGTAAGTGCTATGACTCATCTGTCAACTGCACTGACATAAGTCGACAAGGACACATGTCTGATAAATTGTGCATGCACACATCCTTGCATGTGGCTAAACATTTGTACTGCATCAGTCTCATGTACTCAATTCCATTGTAAGTGTGGCATCACAAAGATATACAGTGGATTTTCATATAATGTAAAGCAAGTAAACTGGACATTTATGTCTGCAGGGGGATTTTTTTTTCTTTTGCAAAAGAAAGTGTTGCTTTAGTTTTGCTGATTAGTGATGAAAAAATGACAGGTGTAAAATCTTTTGGTACCCCACTGATCTATCTTTCCTTGCAGCTATCAAATGTATTGCTGTGGCCTACAGGAACCTCCTAGCTGGAGTACAGTGCACTTTTCGGGGAGGGAGGGGATAACATTTTCCTTTTGTATGAAATGCTTATAACATGAACAACACTGAGTTTGGAGTTTGCAGATGTGGGTACAGAAGTTGAAGCTGAAGATAATGGTAATATATGTTACAGCAAGAGGAAACCCCCTTGTTTGTATAGTATTAATCTGTGCTTGTGGACGATATGGCTTCTAACCTTTTCAATCAGCATCCAGAAAAGATACTCAAAAACAGGCATTGCTGTTAATTTGTTCTCAAAGATAAATTTTCTTTTTCATATAAAATGTGTAATCTTTTTCAGTTAAAACTTGTAATCCAGAATTGCCTCTCAATGAACAACACAAGGGTATTTGAAACATCTGAGTACCTGTCATACTGAGTCTTTTGCAAGTAGTTAATATGAGTGTCTCAAGGACACTACACATATATGCATTTACGATAAATATTCTTGTACTTTATTAACTGTATTATAGTTTTGTTTTGCCAGTACCTGCAAAAGGAGATGCACACGGCTGTGTCCATGTACTGCAGAGAGAGTTGATTTTAAGACAATAAAAGAAACCCTAACTGACCAGATCTTTACTTTCTGCCTGCAGAAGATCGTTATTAGTTGGCATACAGGCACACTAAGTCAGTGCTTACAGTATTTACATTCTAAGTTGTTCTTCTCAGACCATCTTTGGTTCTCATCAAGGACTGGAATACCTTTAACTATAGTGCTTTTTGGCATGAACTGATTACAATTTAAAGTTCTGCACAGTGGTGTACAAAGGGGGTTATAGTAACCATTACCGTCAGCAGGGAACTAATGACTGGACAGGGATCTTCAGGTAATCTGAACAAAGCATAACAAGCTATGGGTCATTGCTAAAAAGCTATCCAATATAGGACAACATAAAAGGCCTAGACATATGCGATAATTACAAAAGGCTTGTTACACACAAGAATACTAATTACCTCTCCACTAGGTTTACCACTGGGATTTACATTTCTGGCTAGACATTTGATACAACAAAGGAAAGGAAGCTTGATCATGGAAGGTGGCCTTTTGTGTTGTTTTGCTAACCAGGTAAAAGGCAGATTTGCAACTGGACTTTTTTTCAGCCATGACCCAAAACATGGAGTGAAATTCACAAGACATTGTGTTAAAACACTGTCAGGTTGTACACAGAAAGCAGTAGTTCAGAAGCCATGAGCAATAAGCTATTAGAGGCTACTCTTTCGCAAGATGTTAAGATTAGCACATTAGTAGATGATTAGTTTACAATAATATGACAGATTTTGTAGGTACTTTGAAGATCTTGTCATCTCCTTCTGAAAGGAGATTTAATCCCGTCTGTGGTAATGTGGGCCATTGTCAGAGATGGTGGGTTGAATTCCCCTCCTTTCAGTTTCAGATAGCTGAAGCAGAACAAAGTCAGGGAGATGATTATTTTTGTCAAGATAAATGAGAAACCATGGACAGTCCAAGTCCTAGAACATTCCATTTATTTGTCATATTATTCGCTTTTCTGTTACTTTGATGGCTATATCATCATAAATGAAATTTGTATGAAAGGATTATATACATTAAAGAACTCCCATGCAAACATCCAGATTATGTGTGGTATAGCCTCACTGTTTTTAGTGTCAGATAAGCTGGAATATGATTTTAGAATGTCAGAGGCTGTGAAAACTGAAACAACATGGGTGTCTGACTCTCTAGAGATACGTAGTTTTCTGTCATTTCATACTTGAATCATTGGTGTAGGACCACCTTTCTCAAAATAAAATGAGATCCAGAGTACTGCCTTAGGAAACAAGACGCAAATCTTGAAAACCCGTCTTCCATAACTACAGAGCAATGGTAATAGGGGTGTAATCAGTGAATGTTATGGTCTCTAGCCATAAATGTACACTTACACAACGGAATCTTTTATTTTTCTGTGTAAGTCAGTCAATCCAAGTACGTCAAGCTTTACTTGGATCTAATTGCACAGTGCTGTGTTTCTTCATTTAGTTTTGCATTCTTCCCTATTTTCCTGCTTTTGCTTTGTTGAATTTTTCAGTTCACCACTGCCTGTCAACTAATACATTTTTAAGAGTTGGTAAGCCTCACAAGTGCATTTAAACATAGTGAGCGAGGTACCATGGTCAGTAACTTATGAGGGCCATCACAACATCATTTCTAGTCTGATTCATCTGCCTCCTTATGTCACTGGCCTCTAGATCTCTTGACTGGCTGTAAAGGACAGACTTGAAGATAAGCAGCTTTCCTTTGCAAGAAGTCTCCTATTGGCTGGCTTCCTAACACTGCCCTAATAACAAATGTGCCCTCCTTTAGGTGTTCTGTACTTTGGTACATAAGATTTTAAACTGAGATTATCCCATGTCCAGGAGATCTAGTCTCAGTCAATTGTAGTTACCATATCTTGGAGATTTCGCTTTATCCAGAACTCTGTTTCCAGGTTAATTTCTGAACACACACACACACACACACACACACACACACACACACACACACACACACACAGATAGACATGTCACACAGACACACATACATGGATAGACGTGTCTCTCACAGACACACACACACACACACACACACACACACACACACACACACACACACACACACACATCTTAAGCTGTCACAAGTGGCTTATCCTTGCTGCTCTAGTTTTAGTATGGTTTCCTTTTCTTGCATATTCTGCTGATCCCCCCCCCAGTCAGCTTCCTTCTAACACATTAGTGTTGGTTACCTCAGCTAAAATCATTTGTTTGCTTTCCCCTCATACCATGGTACATTTTCTATTTATTGCATATATCAATGTAAAAAAAAATATATCATATCATTATGTTTATGGCTTAAAAACAAGATGTGAGGACACCAACAAAGCTGAGAAAAAGCCAAAAAGTCCTAAAGCACTTCTTTATTACAAAAGGATGAGTGCTTTCACGGGGTTACCACTTCATCAGATCCAGGGCTTAATGCTAGTATTCCTTTAAGACCAGCTTTAATTAGTAGAAGGTGAACTCGATTTTTTTAATTATATGTGATTTTAACTTGTATAAGTGTTTTACTTTGAGTTGCTTTTCATATGGATCTGATGAAGTGGTAATCCCGCGAAAGCACTCATCCTTTTGTAATAAAGAAGTGTTTCAGGACATTTTTTTGGCTTTTTCTCAGCTTTGTTGGTGTGCTCACATCTTGTTTTTAAGCCTTGATTTTTGTTGTTTGTGAGCCACCTTTGGCAGGAGTGTGTACTGTTTATTTTATTTTGTTTCCACTTTGTTCAGTACCACACTACACATGGCTGAATCTAAGGACCCCAAGGATACTAGCTTGGAAAGTCAAGTCCCCAGAGGCAAAAGTTGTGTGCAGGTTGGACTGGATAAATATATCAAGTATGTACGCAATCAGCCTAACCCCTTTTTATGTCTGAATTTTCAAACTTCAGATGCTGGATTACAAGAACAAATGGAAGATCTCTCAGATTTTATGAGCCTCCTGAAACAATTTGAGAGCCTCATGTATAAACTAAAGAAATATGAATGGCAGAGATTCCATCTAGAAGCCTGCCTTGAGCATAACATCATACCAAGGGGCTTGAGAATAGTTAAAATGCCCACGTAGGGAAACACTGAACCTGAGTCGCTTTCACAGTGGCAAAAATTAAATTTGGAACTGAGTTTTAGTTATTTAAGACTTTTGATAAACTATTACATGCCTATAGAAATGTCGATCAGAGTGGAAACTGAATGGCTTATATGTCAGCTGAAAATGGAATACTCTGGTGAAGACTTTATATTAAGTTTAGACAATGTTTGTGCTGATTTATTGGCCTATGAATGTAGACTGAAACAGCAAAAACAGAAGAAACTTTATAGGGATCACTCTGATTTTATGAAAGGGCATATTTTTGTCTGGCCGAGGAGTTATGATCAAAATATTGCTCCATCTGCTTCGACAGGACATGCAGTCAGAGTATCTGCTGATGTTAATGCGAATGTTCCTGAGACCAACAATCAGCAATGTTCTACAGCTTCAGCAGTGGTTTTGCACTCTGATAATGATATTCTGGCTGACAACCAAGTACATAATATGGTGAATACTAAGCCATGAGCGGCTACACCTTCAACTGGAGCTCGTAGCAGAGTTAAGGAAGCTGGGTGAGATGTAGTGACCACGATACCTTCTTTTTCTGTGAATCCTTTCACTGCATTACCCCTGCCCACAAAGTTACCAGTTACATCCAGCAGAGGGCGATCGCCGATAAAAGATCATCAGAAGCGGAAGGCCTCTACAAGTATCACATCACGACACAGGCGTCGGCAGTAGAGGTGAACAAACAACTGCCATTAAATCTACCGGCTTTGGAGCTGTATACACGACAATTATGTGAACAAGATGCACTAAGTAGTGATGAGACTACAGGAGATCTTTCAACTGGCAATCATATTTATTTAGCATTTGGTCTGCTCAAAGACGATCCTAATAAGGAACATGCATACGTTGAATGGTTGCCAGGCTACCATCAGCCTGCTTCTGATTCACTTAATGTTGTTTTAGCTGAACTTCCCATAGGAATATCTCCAGGAAGGATTCACCATTCAGTGGTGGAACTGTTAGAAGGAGATGGAAATAATGAATCAACGTGTACATTCAGGCCACAGGGACATAATCAGCTTGTTTATAACCTGTCCGATATAACTTTAACTGAAGCGCAACTTGCAGTCCTTAACAAAGGCTTGAGCTTCATACCAGCCAAAAGGTCTGACATTAATGATGTTATTTTGGACTTAAGGCTGTTTGCTAGGAATGTTGCATTAAAAGGTTTATTTGGTCAATCAAATGCCTCAACAGTAAGTACTAATACTTTTTCATGTACTAAACGTAGTTTCTTTAACCCCCCTTTATCTAATACAATAGAAGCTTTTGTCAGAGTATGTGAGTTAGATATATATGAAGCGTTTTGTAGAACTAAAAGCCTTTTCTCTAATTTAACAGCACCAGAGAATGAAGCCCTCGAACAACTACAGAGATTGGATAGTATCAGCATCAGACCAGCTGATAAAGGGGGCACTGTAGTTATTCTTAATAGAACTGATAATTTAAGTTCTATGAATAAAATGCTTTTGGATGTAGACACATACACGGTGATAGATACAAAGTTTATTGATAGAAGCATAAGTACCATCAGGGATGTGGTCTACGAGCTACTTATGTAGATTTTGACTTGTATGAATTTCTGCTAGTTGAATATCCACTGATACCAACATTTAATGGCCTACCCAAGATACATAAAACTTTAGTGAAACCTCCCATGCAACCCATAGTTTCTGGGCGTGGTTGGGCCACTGAGCCCTTGTCCCAGTATGTAGAGAACATGCTGAAACCTCTTCTAGAGGAGGCCCCCCTTAGTGTTGAAGGATACACAACATTGCCTATCGACTTTATTTGATAACGTACAAGGCTTTGATTTATCAGAAATTTTGTTAGTCGCAATTCATATCAAAACCTTATTTACAGTGATCCCTAATACAGAGGGTATAGACTCAGTTAGGCTTTATAAGGCACATCATGGCCATTATAGTCATGATACAATAACTGTGGTTTGTACACTGTTGGATTTAGTCTTGAACTATAATGTTTTTCTTTTTAATGATAGATATTTCCTGCAGAAGCAAGGGTTGGCCTTGGGTACACCATGTGCCAACACCTATGCGAATTTGGTGTTGGCACAACGGGAAGAAGAATATGTACTGAATAGTAATGCCAGTAATGCACATTTAATATATTATGGCAGGTTTGTAGATGATATTCTTCTGTTGTGGAAGGGTAGTGAAGCACAACTGAATGAATTCTTCATGCATCTTGAAGGGACTATCAGCTACCTTAAATTTGTTATGCATTGGTCATTAACCAGTATAGATTTTCTGGATATTATGTTCCATAAGAATGGCTTGGGAGGGCTTGACACCAAGTGCTTTACGAAGACATGCTGGAAGAATAGTATATTGCATAAATCCAGTATGTACCCCTCACATATTTTTAAAAATATTGTGAAAGGACAATCCTTGAGTTTATCATGCCTTAACACTGATGATACAGGTATGAGTGAATTTATTGATAATTTTTTACATGACCTTTCGGATAGAGGATACCCAGATAGATTGACAGCTGATGTTCATAGAGAGGTACAAGTGCATAGGAATGATAAAGGAGCTCCCTATTTTTCTAATAAGTACAGGAATTATAACAGGCGGCATCGCAGTAGAAACTTGAATCATGGACATCCTAAAGTGCTATTTACTTATTGTAGTAATATTTCTGACTTTTGTGATATTATTAGGAAAAACTAGCCTATACTACTAGTGGATGAAGCCACCAGTGAAATGGTTGGGTCTCGTCCGAGGTTTATTTTTAGAAATAACAAGAATTTGAAAAGGATGCTATGCTATGGCCTTAAGGTTGCAGTGACTGATTCTTTGCCAAGACTAGGAACTCTGCCTTGTGGTAAATGCAAAGCATGCACTTTTATAGTCGGAGAACAAGTGTTTATTCACCCTATTACTAGGAGAGAATTTGTCCCTAGGTTGTGTGCCACATGCACTAGAAATTGTCTGGTCTATTTAGCAACTTGCACGGAGTTCCAAAGTTTTTATGCGGGCAAGACGATGCATAAGTTTAAGGAAAGGATTTTGGAACATGTTGGGAATATCAGAAACAAAGTCCATAAAAATGCATTGGCAGTACATATGGCTAAAACAGGGAATAATATTTTCTATTTTAGAGTTTTATAACTGGTTAAACCTGGCATGAGAAGAGGTAATGTGAATAATATCTTGGAGAATTTGGAAGTGAAATGGATTATAGCCCTGCAAGCACATAAAGTTCCAGGGCTTAATGCTAGTATCCTTTAAGGCAGCTTTAATCAGTAGAAGGTGAACTTGATTTTTTTTAATTATATGTGATTTTAACTTGTATAAGTGTTTTACTTTGAGTTGCTTTTTATATGGATCTGATGAAGCAGTAACCCCGCAAAAGCGCTCATCCTTTTGTAATAAAAAAGTGTTTCAGGTCGTTTTTTGGCTTTTTCTCAGCTTTGTTGGTGTGCTCACATCTTGTTTTTAAGCCTTGATTTTTGTTGTTTGTGAGCCACCCTTGGCAGGAGTGTGTACTGTTTATTTTATTTTGTTATCATTATGTTTATTTCAACTCCTAGTCTGTGTTCCAAAGCTGCTAGGCGGTGGAAAAATGTTGCTGCTCATCATATATAGTTCATGAATTCCATGTACTGTTTTTCATTAAAACTGAGACGTTTGTTCATTCTACAGTTACACACACACACACACACACACACACACACACACACACACACACACACACACACACACCCATGAACAATATAGATGAATGTCAGCTCAACAATGGATGCTGTTGACATGTTGGAAGAAGCTGTATACAACTGGTAAAAAAGCCACATGGGTCCAGGGATGAAATGCAAATTCCACACAGAAGACATCACAGCCAAGAACCTTGGAGAATTAAGGGCTGTACGGCAGCAGTACTATCTCCCTGTGACACTGCGCCAGGGGCGGCTCGTGGCATCGGACTGCTGGTCTGCAGCCCCCTCAGTAGTTTTGGTCTTATTTACATTTTTTACTGTGAAAAATCTTTTTTTTTAGTTTAAATTTAGAGTCCGGCGACTCAAAAGTATGCATGCGCATTAAGCACCTTACCATTTCGGCGTGGCGCGTTGTAAATGTACCAGCTTTTTTTTTTTTTTTTTGGTTTTCTTTGCAGCCGGAGGAGCATATAAGGCATCATTGTGATGCCCAAGTCTATGCGACAGCGATTTACAAACCGCATAGACTTGGAAGGGGCTCGGTTCTCGACATCCGCGGCACGCCAGTCAGCGTGCCTGCTGGCTAAAGCCCTAAATGCTGCTGATTGGTTGTCGCTCTCTTCCTGGGCTTTATGTGCTGAGAAGAAGGCCGAGAATCAGTCAGTTTTGGGGCCCCTTTGTATGAATTTCTGCTAGTTGAATATCCACTGATACCAACATTTAATGGCCTACCCAAGATACATAAAACTTTAGTGAAACCTCCCATGCAACCCATAGTTTCTGGGCGTGGTTGGGCCACTGAGCCCTTGTCCCAGTATGTAGAGAACATGCTGAAACCTCTTCTAGAGGAGGCCCCCCATAGTGTTGAAGGATACACAACATTGCCTATCGACTTTATTTGATAACGTACAAGGCTTTGATTTATCAGAAATTTTCTTAGTCACAATTCATACCAAAACCTTCTTTACAGTAATCCCTAATACAGAGGGGATAGACTCAGTTAGGCTTTATATGGCACATCATGGCCATTATAGTCATGATACAATAACTGTGGTTTGTACAATGTTGGATTTAGTCTTGAACCATAATGTTTTTCTTTTTAATGATAGATATTTCCTGCAGAAGCAAGGGTTGTCCTTGGGTACACCATGTGCCAACACCTATGCGAATTTGGTGTTGGCACAACGGGAAGAAGAATATGTACTGAATAGTAATGCCAGTAATGCACATTTAATATATTATGACATGTTTGTGGATGATATTCTTCTGTTGTGGAAGGGTAGTGAAGCACAACTGAATGAATTCTTCATGCATCTTGAAGGGACTACCAGCTACCTTAAATTTGTTATGCATTGGTCATTAACCAGTATAGATTTTCTGGATATTACGTTCCATAAGAATGGCTTGGGAGGGCTTGACACCAAGTACTTTATGAAGACATGCTGGAAGAATAGTATATTGCATAAATCCAGTATGCACCCCTCACATATTTTTAAAAATATTGTGAAAGGACAATCCTTGAGTTTATCATGCCTTAACACTGATGATACAGGTATGAGTGAATTTATTGATAATTTTTTACATGACCTTTTGGATAGAGGATACCCTGATAGATTGACAGCCGATGTTCATAGGGAGGTACAAGTGCATAGGAATGATAAAGGAGCTCCCTATTTTTCTAATAAGTACAGGAATTATAACAGGTGGCATCGCAGTAGAAACTTGAATCATGGACATCCTAAAGTGCTATTTACTTATTCTAGTAATATTTCTGACTTTTGTGATATTATTAGGAAAAACTGGCCTATACTACTAGCGGATGAAGCCACCAGTGAAGTAGTTGGGTCTCGTCCGAGGTTTATTTTTAGAAATAACAAGAATTTGAAAAGGATGCTATGCTATGGCCTTAAGGTTGCAGTGACTGATTCTTTGCCAAGACTAGGAACTCTGCCTTGTGGTAAATGCAAAGCATGTACTTTTATAGTCGGAGAACAAGTGTTTATTCACCCTATTACTAGGAGAGAATTTGTCCCTAGGTTGTGTGCCACATGCACTAGTAATTGTCTGGTCTATTTAGCAACTTGCACGGAGTTCCAAAGTTTTTATGCGGGCAAGACGATGTGTAAGTTTAAGGAATGGATTTTGGAACATGTTGGGAATATCAGAAACAAAGTCCATACAAATGCATTGGCAGTGCATATGAATAAAACAGGGAATAATATTTTCTATTTTAGAGTTTTATAACTGGTTAAACCTGGTATGAGAAGAGGTAATGTGAATAATATCTTGGAGAATTTGGAAGTGAAATGGATTATAGCCCTGCAAGCACATAAAGTTCCAGGGCTTAATGCTAGTATTCCTTTAAGGCAGCTTTAATCAGTAGAAGGTGAACTTGATTTTTTTAATTATATGTGATTTTAACTTGTATAAGTGTTTTACTTTGAGTTGCTTTTTATATGGATCTGATGAAGCAGTAACCCCGCAAAAGTGCTCATCCTTTTGTAATAAAAAAGTGTTTCAGGTCGTTTTTTGGCTTTTTCTCAGCTTTGTTGGTGTGCTCACATCTTGTTTTTAAGCCTTGATTTTTGTTGTTTGTGAGCCACCCTTGGCAGGAGTGTGTACTGTTTATTTTATTTTGGTATCATTATGTTTATTTCAACTCCTAGTCTGTGTTCCAAAGCTGCTAGGCGGTGGAAAAATGTTGCTGCTCATCATATATAGTTCATGAATTCCATGTACTGTTTTTCATTAAAACTGAGACGTTTGTTCATTCTACAGTTACACACACACACACACACACACACACACACACACACACACACACACACACACACACACCCATGAACAATATAGATGAATGTCAGCTCAACAATGGATGCTGTTGACATGTTGGAAGAAGCTGTATACAACTGGTAAAAAAGCCACATGGGTCCAGGGATGAAATGCAAATTCCACACAGAAGACATCACAGCCAAGAACCTTGGAGAATTAAGGGCTGTACAGCAGCAGTACTATCTCCCTGTGACACTGCGCTATGTAAAAATGAGATGTGAGAGGTCTTTCATAAACCTCATAAACCTCACTGCTAAAATATACATCCTTTTTCTCAAACCACTTGTTACTCTGTCCATTTACTTAGTCACAAGCCTCCATCTACTTTTCCTTTCATTGCAGCTACTAAATGCATTGACGTGGTCTATGGGATGTTACCCCCTAGCATTTCTTGTAATTCCTAAATTCTCCTCTCCCCATACTCTGTATTCCATCTCTTATACGTATTTCCTCCTCTGAATGTTCTTTCCATCAGTTTTGTTGAATACCAGATTAGCTCACTGGCGATTCTTCTGTCTTGCTTTTAATAGGTTTATATGTTCAGAGGTTCATAGGACTTAAAAGGCAGTTGAATCAAAAGATTATATATATCTTGTAAAAAAAAAATACTTTTATTCTGTACCTCCTTCTTAAGAAGGACACTGCAGGTCAGTCCAGGGGCACATTTATGGGAACTAGCCCAATCATCCAGGTTTAATTAGAAGGATGCTAGGGTATTACATTATTTAACTTGAAAGGGAAGCTTGTTCCAGAGGTAGGCTAGGTGCTTAGTAATAAAATGTATTCCTCTATTGAGTTTTATTTCTCTGTTGGTGGAGATTTAGGCATCTTGTTCTGGTGTTAGCAGAGCTATCTGATTGCTGAGACGCAGATCAAAGAGCACTGGATCCCTGATGGCTAAGAATGTAAAGCATAGCTGTCCCCAGAACCACACAAACTCAAGGTAGCCCGGAACACCTCATAAGGAAACAGCCAGTATGTAATTCAATGATACAGATTTTATTCCAAGCAATACAATGAACTGTATGAGTTTGTGAGGTTTGTAGTTATTTATGCTCAAGGTTTCTGTCTGGCTTGTGGTTTTTGATCTCCCAATAAGAGCCTATAAGACACAGTGTAAGGGAACAACACTTTGAGCCTTTCCTGGTAGATCAGGAGCTTTAGATCAGAAACCTCCTTGGTATGAAATCTCTGGGGCCTTTTCAGTTGCCTAATATGTCTAGACAGGTAGATCCCAAAAGGAGCACTTTACTCTTTAATAGGCCTAACTAGGCCACTTTACAACAGAATGATAACCTCAAACAAAATGAAAGAAAATGCACCGAGCTAGCACACTGAGAACGTTTATTAATAGACAAAACAGAAAACAGAAAATGGTGAGCGCTTTCACAACATAAAGTTGCTTCATCAGACAACAGTAAAAGGCTTACACTCTATTTAAATAGTCAAATATCCATTACTCAATTAACTAATTAGGGTTAGCAAGCTGTACACAATCAAATTCAAGAGAAGCTTACCACAGTGAATCCTACAATAAAGATGCACTATGCATATAATGTTACACACAAAGTTACTAAGCATATATAACCACACTATATACAGTGTAAAAAAATATGTGCATACATATATAAGATAAAACAACGACAGTAAGACATATAAAAAACTACTAAAAACATCTAAAATATCTTCTAAAAGATCTAAAAAATCAGTGCATGAGTGGTCTAGCCTTCAAAAAGGGAACCAAAGTAGTGGCAGCATTCAACCCAGGAAACTTCTCAGCGTTAAGCTTCAGTATCCATTTTTGCTCATGCCCCTCTGTAATATTTTCTATGTCACCACCCCTAGGGTTCATATAAATATGTTGCAAAACCAAAAATTTAAAAGAATGTGAACGATCATTAGACATAATGTGACAGGCCAGAGCACTGGATTGTTTACAGTTGGTAATGTCTCTCACATGTTCTAAAATACGATCTTTCAACATTCTATTCGTTTTGCCTACATAATAAGCATGGCATTGTTGACAAAAAAAAATAGACAACATCAGTGGTTCTACAATCTGAATATTGATTAGAATGTAACGAAAAATGCCTGGTAGGATGCACATAGTTATTTTTGTTATAAACAAACTGACAAGCACTACAGTTCCTACATGGAAAAGTTCCACGGCGAACAGAGTGAGTTAACTTTTATGTGTTTCCCCATGACAAAGGTGTTGTTTAAGTGACTTGCTATTCTTAAAACTGAAATGTGGAATCAGTCCAACCTTGTCTACAACGCCAGGAACTTCTTGTAAAAGGTACCAGTATTTCTTAACAACATCCACATATTGATTAATGTTGCTAGAAAACTGGAGAACCACTCTAAAGTCATTCTCAGCTGTGGCACTGTGTGTTGCATCTGCGATCGCTCTGTTGTGATTATAATAAGGTTTGCACCTAGTATCTCTAAGCTTCCAGGCATCAGATATTGCATTATCAATGTCTGCACTAGAATATCCTCTAGCCAGAAACTCAATTTTCAAGTTATTCAATGCAGCTACTGCATCATTGTCATTACTATGTAGCCTGAGTGTCCTAAAAACTTGCCCTCTTAAAACATTCCTAGGAATAGTCTGCGAACTTTGTCAGCCAAAGTCCGTTCATGTTGGCCTGGACTTCAGAGACGTAGATACCAAACAGGAGAGGACCCAAGACCGAACCCTGTGGGACTCCACTCGTGACTAGTTGGCAGTCTGACTTGGAGTCAGCTACTTTCGCACTGTGGGTTCTATCTGTGAGCAAGTTTGCAACCCATCTAGTGATATAGGGGTTGATGCCAAGCTTAGTGAGTTTTTCTATGATTCCTGAGTGGGGAATGGTATCAAAAGCCTTGGCCAGATCAAGGTAGGCTGTATGAACCACCTTGCCTTCATCCACAGCTCTGGTGACTGACTCAAAGAAGTCAACCAAGTTGAGCAGGCATGATCTACCCTTTACAAAACCAAACTGTTTGGGATCTAGAGTTTGGAGATTCCCTATATCCTTGTTTGTTAGGTCCATGATGATGCATTCCATAGCTTTGCATAGCAGACTCATCAGGCTAATGGGGCAATAGTTCCCAGGGTCTGTAGTCGCTCCTCCTTTGTGGAGAGGGATGACTGCAGCAGTGCACCATTCAGTAGGGACAAAGCCTGAGGTGAGGCTGTGACTGAACAGGGCACACAGGTGAGGTGCCAGTTCACTCTGTAGTTCATGTAGAACACAACTAGGAATATTGTCAAGTCCCATAAAAGCTGTATTCTTGTCCTTGGATAGTGCTGTTTTAACCTGTGCAGCTGTAATCTATTCGTATTGTGATTGGTTCTTTGGGGGGGGAGGGGTAAAGTTGGCACTGAATCTGTTGGCCAGTATACTGGCAATATCTGTTGGCTCAGAGTAGGAGGTACCATTGTGCAGTAGCTCAGAGCAAATCTGGGTATTGCCATGGAGATTCTTTACATAGCTATAGAAGGCCTTGTGGTTGTCTTTACTATCTGCTGCAATTCTGTTTTCATAGCTAGCTTCAGAAGATTTGATGAGGGATCTCAACTTTTTGTTGAGGCTGATAAGGGAGTTTTTCCAATCTTGGAAATTCACCTTATTTTGCATCAGTTTCCTCCTTCTGTTGTAGAGTTTGTTTATGGCAGGGGACCACCAGATTGGCTTCCTTTTTTTGGAGGAGAGCATCTTGGTTCTATTGGGTATGGCGAGATCCATGCATTTGTGTACGTGTTCGTACAGTGCATTGGTGTATGATTCAGCAGTCACACAACTATTCTCCATTTGCATGGGTGCCTTGTGTAGCCACCTCTGTTTTTAGGAGCCCAAAGTTAGCTTTGGAGAAGTTTTTCATGGTGGTTACCTTTGGGTGTGTGTGTGTGTGTGGGGGGGGGGGGGGTTGGGGGAGAGTGTTGTGGATTTCCAAGGTGATCAGTTTGTGGTCAGATCTAACCAGGGAGGAGCTGACTATTGGTGTAGAGCAACAGTCGCCCATGTTAGTAATGACCAGGTCAAGGATGTTGCTAGCTCTGGTGGGGGTAAGAATGAGCTGGTCCAGGGCATTGGAATTAATGAACTCCAGGAAATGTTGGGCAAGTGTATTGGTACATGAGTAGTTCACCCAATTAATGGAGGGGGTAGTTGAAGTTGCCTAGTAAGAGAGTGTTACGTTGGACCCTAATATTCTCCAGGGTGCTTAGGAATGTGAAGTGCAAGTCTTGGGACATGGATGGGAACCTATAGCAGGCTATGACCTGAATCGTTATCTTACCCAATGTTAGCTGCACCTGAAGTATCTCTGATGCGTTATGTTGGGCTACCAGTCTGGGGGTGTGCACATCCTTTATGAATATGGAAACACCACCGCCTTTGGAGCTTCGGTCCAAGTTCTGGGGCAGAAAGGTGTGAAATGAGTTATAGCCTGGTAGTGCAGGGGTGCTTTCTGCTGCCTCGAACCAGGTCTCTGTTACAGCACAAATGTTGATGTTCTCCATTTTAAGGAGAGCTTTGAGCGAGTGCATTTTGAGATTTAGACTTCTAGCATTGCTTTCTTCCTGTCTGTCCCAAATCTTCACCAGGCTGTCTCCTGTTTTTTTTTTTGCTTTTCTGCACATTAGCCAGAACCCCTGTAATCTGTTCTCTTTGACCTTTTCTGCAGTAGATCTAATTTGGCTTCTGCTCTGATGTCCTCATTTCTTCGTTCCTTCCACAGTGTGCATCCTACCACCCATCTCAGGCACTTCATCTCCATCACTTGCTTTTCAACTTCTTTGCCATTTTTCTTTCACATACTATCCCTGACACTCTGTGCCAGTTGGCTGCAGCCCTTCTGCTTCTAGCTTTGACCTCCTTATTCAGACTTCCCTTCTCCTCAACCAACCCTCCTAGATACTTGAAGCTGTTAACCTAGTCCACTATTTTCCCTTCTATCTTAATTCTGTTTGTTCTGAACTCCACCATTTATTGTGATTACAGCTGTCTTATCTATACTCGGTTTCATCCCATGTGCCTTAAGTTTTGCATTCCATTCTATCCCCCTATCCTTTGTTGAAGTTCTTGCTCAGAGTCTGCCTGTAATGTCACAACATCTGCATACAACTTTGCTGGTCTATCCCCTGTAACCTGTTTGCTATTGTAGTCCATTACCAGTATGAACAGCAGTGGGCTCAGAGCTGAAGCCTGGTGCACACCCACTCCCACTCCCACTGGAAATCGTTCTATGAGACCAAAAACTGTTGATACTTCAGTCACTGAGTCCTTCTACATAGCCGGCATTAATTCTACCAGTGTTTCTGAGACTTCCAACCAAAGCAGGACTGCCCAAATCAGCTTTCTTGGGACCTTGTCCTTTGCTTTTTCGAAGCCTAGGAATGCCCTGTTGGACTCTTTCCTCACCTCTGTCTTCTTCTCAACTATCTGTCTCACTGAAAACATTGGGTCAGTTGTGCTGCATCCTGATCTGAATCTGAATTGCTTATCTCTCATCTTGCTTTCTGCTACTATGTATTTATCAATCACCCTCTCTAGAACTTTCATGCAATGTGGCAGGAGTTTGATACCTCTATACTGCCCACAGTTGTGAATGGCCCCTTTGCTCTTGAAGACTGGCACCAGTATGTGTATTCTCCAGTTATCTGGAATATGCCTTTCCACACTGCTACTAGTACCCTAGCCTGACCTCATCTGAGCCCACTGCTTTCCCTGACTTCATTTTCCTTATTGTTTTTCTTACTTCTTCTATGTGGGCTTCTCCTGTTCTTTCACTGTAGGCTGTGTCTGGGGCAGTACAGCTTCTCTGAGATTTTGTTCATTCAGAAGCTGCTGGAAGTACTCCTCCCATCTGCCTTTGATGTCCTGTGGACTGGTGAGCAGATTGTTGCTGGAATCCCTTATGGAGGGTGTCTGACTATCCTCTTTATCTTTCTGTCTTTGCCTTGCAACCTGATATAGTTTGTTTGTGCCATCTACTGACTTACTTTCCAGAAGCTGTTAAGAGAGCCTATGATGCCTTGTTCTTTGCTATTGCAGCTGCTCTCTAAGCCTGTTTATTAGCCAACTAGTACTCCTTCCTACTCTGGTCTGTCTTTTCTGTCTCCCATCCATTGGTCAAGATTTCTCTTGAACAAGGCCAGGAATGGGGCATTGTACTCAATCATTGGTCTGATGAGTGATGAGTAAAACATGACCTAACAGACTACAATCAACCTGGGTCCCCAAGTCCTTGTTTTTCCCGAGGGTATGACTATGCATTTTTGGCATTTAACTTTTAGGCCATGGCTCTGGCACAGTTATCCATTTCTGTGAGACCCTTCTGAAGAAGGATATCTGTGTCAGATGTTTGGCTCTACTATGGCTCAGTCATCTGCAAACTCTCTCACTTTGTACCCTAACCCTCCTGTGTTTGCTGTTTGCTAAAAAAGAAAGTAGAAAAACAAGAGTGGGCTGACCAGGGACCCCACTTGTGACCCTGACCACAGGCTTTGGTCTGACATGACTGAGCGCCTCTGACCTGTCACTCTTGTGGTGTGGCCACCCAGCAACCAGGCTAATGATGTGATGTATGGGTTTGCATTTAAGCTTCTTTTCAATGATACAGGTAGGCTGTATGGACTGCCTTTCCCTCATCAATGGCTTTGGTGACTGTCTGCCTTTGACAAAGCCAAACTGGGTTGGATCCAAGGTCTCTGCATTCCCTATGTGTCTATATTTATGAGGTCATATATCCCTCTCCCACTTCTTCCTGCACTCTTTCTTTCTTCTTTATTGATGACTTCCTGGACTTCTGCATTCCAAAAGCATTCCTTATGTGCTTAATCACCATACCTGGATCAGCCACATTTGTGTTCTGTAGTACTCACACTTCCTGTTTTGAGATATTGCCATTCTTCTTCAACTCCACCCATTTCCTCTTCTTCTTGAGCCCTGAGTAATGCCTTGAACTGTTGTACTTCCCTCTCCAGTAAACTTCCAGGCCTTCATCCTAGTCTCTGTTTATCTTCGAGCCTTCTCTGACCACTGCTTGCTGTTGATTGTAACATCCAGTAGTTTATGCTGTGGGATGGCTGTTTCACTGGGAATGAGTTTGCAATCATAGATTCTACCCCAGTGTCCTTTCCTTACTATTTATTTATTTATTATTTATTGACATTTGTTTACCGGGAAAGTCCACTGGGCCAGGCTAGCCCATTTTCATTGGAGGCCTGTGGAGAAAAGCTCCAAGTTATATACACAGAATACAAAATGAAATTCAAACATAATTTGCATAAAAAGTATCTTAAAAATAGTATATAAAATTTCAGAAGATACATATACTTATTGGAAAAAAAAAAAAAAGAAAAATTACATATTATGGAGTATGATTCAATGAAGAAATCTAGTACATCTAACAAAGCATAATACAGTGATGTTTGTCAACAGAGAATAACAAGCCGTTATACCAAAAGTATAGGAGTAAATCAATTCAATCTTCGTTTGATCAAGGAGTGAAGACAAGGAAGTAAAGGTTCATGGGAATTGGGAAGGCATAGGGTAAGGGTTTATGATGCCATCGAGGTAAGGAAATGAGAAGAGGGGAAGCCAGAGAAGGAGGTGCGTGGGGTAAGTAAAAATTAAAGGTCAGCCATGGAATACAGGAGGAGGTAGTTTGGTAAAGTAGAGGGAGAGTGGAAACTACTGGTAGAAGGGGAGGAGTTAAGAGATGATAAGAGGGGGTAGTAAATGAAGTGTTCATTTGGAGGTTTAAAAGTAACAAAGGAAATTGAAATTAAAAGAGCGGGATAGACTGAATTTAGGTAAAGGCTGAGGAGTAACTGAGCGGTTACAATTCTACATGGAAGAGAAGTGACTGTGCAGTGCTGCAATTTTGAAGTTAGAAGGTCTAGGTTGAAGGTGTATAGATGCTGGAAGATTATTCCATATTTTGGAAATAGTCCAGGAGTATACGAATTGATCTGCAGGTAGTTTGGGTTTATATACTTGGAGAAAGTATTGGTGTACAGAATGTAGGAGACGAGCTGGAGTGTAGAGGGTAAAGGGGGAGCTGAGTGCTGGACAGTCCTGATATTTATATATAGGTTTATGAGAGGTTGTGAGCTGGAGGAAGAGAAGGTAACGGGTGAGTTCAAGCCATTGTAGTTGATTAAGGGCAATATAGTGATGAGTGGAGTAGCGACTATTTGTAGCAAATTTAGCAATCTTATTATAGCATGTTTCTAATTTTGTGATTAAGGAAGATTGCAGATTAGTTAATAAGGGAGCACCATAAGTTAGCAAAGGTAGAAGGTATCCAATAAAACGATCATGTCAGCACACAGGTTGCAAGTCCATAAGACGTTTATTGTATAAATTCCTGCGCTTTCACCTAACTCAATTGTAGGGCTTTTACACTTGAAAAGCCCTACAATTGAGTTAGTGAAAGCGCTAGGAATTTATACAATAAACGTTTTATGGACTTGCAACCTGTGTGCTGACACGATCGTTTTATTGGATTAGTGGTTTTGTTTCTACGATCTTTTTCCACTTGTTTTTTTTATTTTTATAAAGGTAGAAGGTATGATAGAGCTAATGCTTGTTTAGATGGGAGGGAGAGGAATTTGTAATGTCTATGTAGTAGCCTCACTTTTTTGTGGGTTTTATGTTATTTTGAATGTGATGATCGAATTTAAGATTGTTATCTATAATTACTCCTAATAGCTTAGTTTGTGTCACTAACTCAATTTTAGTATAGTTAAAGGAGAGAATTTCAAAGTCAGCTATATTAAAGGGGTAGATTTCTCTTTGGAGTGAAGATCATACATTTTTTTTTTAGGATTTAAAGAGAGGCGATTATTGTGAAGGCAGGTTTCTACTGTAGTAAATGCAGCTTGGATGATCTGTTTTAGAGTGCCTGAGTTGTGGGCAGAGCAGACTATTGTGGAGTAATCAGCATACTAGACTAGGGAGGCCTGCTGAATAGCTTGGTGGGGATTATTAATAAAAATGTTAAATAGAAGAGGGCCTAAAATTTAACCTTGGGGAACACCAGTAGGGTTATGAATGTAAAGGGCCCTTTCCCTGTTCGGCCTTGAGGAAAAAGAAAAACAATCAGCAAGGTAAGGAAAAAAAATAGGGAAGTGAAGGCAGTGAAGAGAAGAAGGCTAAAGGTGGAGGAACTGTAGCTAAAGAATGCAGGTTGGGGACATAGGGTGGGCGAAGAATTGGGAAGAGAAGAATTTAAGTTGGTTTTCATGGTATACAAGGAATAGCGAAAAGTGGGTAATGATAGTACCAGTAAAAGGAAAGATGGGGAGAGAGGGAAAGAGTGCTAGGGGAGGGAGAGAGGAAAGATTAGGAGAGAGCCAGAATGGGAGAGAAGGATGGTCGATAGGACAGTATGGGCTACTTAAGCTGGGAAGACAGAGTGGGGTGATAGTCTGTGTGGAGATAGGGGTAATAACTAGTGCAGAAAGGAGTACTAGGAGGAAGTCTACCTGAGTTGCATGTTGGCCAGTCTTGTATGTTATCTTGTGACTGTCTCTCTTTCTGAACCATGTGTTGGCTACTATCAACCATTTGCCAGACAGAGTCTTCTTTTTCATTCCTGTTGTCCCAACCATGTGGATCCAGGCAGTCTTCATATCCTGTTCTGTCTGTCCTGATATGTGCAGTTGTGGAAGTGAGGGGATGACCTCCATGGGCATCCCATTGCATGCGCCTCTCTGACAGCTAGCCAAATTGTGACATTTATGATCAGGGAGAAGAAAATGCAAGTAACATCTCCCATGTGACCCCCGTGTCAGTAAAGGGGAGCAAATGAGTCAATTGGTGAGGAGGGAGCTGATGGTCGAATGACAGTAGGGTTAAAAGTCCTAAAAAAATACTCCCAAAGTATGATCAGCAGGTGTTAGTCAAGGTATAGCAGTGTAATATCAGTGTGTTTTATACCAAAGTATTTCTATAGTGAGGGTGGGGGACAGATGATAATAGCCTGGGTACCATCTTAAATGTCAGAAGTTTACAGCATATAGCTTTATAGCAAAGGTTTGTGCAGCAAACAAACATCATGAAAAAGCACTTATGGACAGTGGTGATGCGCTCAGTGAAGGAAGAGACACTAAGTGTCAGTTTTGTTCTGGATAGCCTTACAGGAAGAATGGGTTCAGTGGGAGGTGGATTTGGGGCACAGAAGTCTTATATCCTTGTATGGTACACCACTGAGCCATGTAGTAAGGGTTAAGACAGGAGTTGGGCTTGAGATACACTAGTTTTATACTAGAAAATGTTACAGTGGACTTGCTAGAAAAGAGGCCAGGAACACCAAATGAAAGTCTAGACACAGCAATTTTGTATTAGGTAGTGCTATGCTAGGATATAGCAGTCTTGTACTAGAGAGTATTACACACAGAGCCTCATTACAGGGATGGGAACAGTGGGATTATGTGCAGCGCATGTTTATATCAGAGAGTGTTATACAAACACATACTTATAGCAAAGGTGGAGGTAAGAGGTGAGTGTAAAAGTGCAGTGCCCTTATCTCAGACAGAATTACACACAAAGCCTTACTGCAGGATGGGGTGGGGGTGTCAGCAGATGAAAGTCAGGGAATACTATTTTTATATTAGGTTCTTAGGTAGGCTCATAGGTGATTACTAGGCTAACAACCCAGGGGGGGCTTTTTAAGCCTAGTCAAGCATCCTAAGGTGAGAATCAAACCTTGTGCCTGTGAGGTAGATACCTTAACCATTATGCCAACCCCCAACCCCCACAAAATAGGTTCACAGCTAGATAATAAGTTCAAGGAGTTGTATACAAAAAGCTAACACATAGCAAATTTGGACACAGCAAGTGGGAAAGAAAGTACAGTACCCTTGTGATAGAGAGTGTTGCATTCCTAGCTTACTGCTGGGGTGGGGATAGCAAGTTCAAGATGGGAAGAGTTATTTTTTTGTATCACGCCAGATACCCTTATTAACAAGGGTGGGGATAAAACAGTAGCTTTTTTCAGGATCACTCCAAAGAGCCTTATAATAAAATGTGAGTTTTGCAAGTGAGAGCTGTGGTTCAGCAGGTGCAGAGAATATTATACCTGAGACATAAAGTGAGGTTGGGAACAGCAGCCTTATATCAGACTCTTACACCAAGGAAACATGTAACAAGGGAGGGGAGAGCATATAGGTATCCAGGTGGAGCAGAATTCTACCTGAGATTGTTATTAGTTCTACTTCCAGTCTCATAATAAAGGTGAGAACAGTACATGGCAGTGGGAGCACAGCACAGCTATCTATACCACATAGCCTTACACGGAAGGTGGGCAGGGTATGTGGGAGGTAGCTCACAATACACCTTATACTGATGGTCAGATGCAAAAGTGTCTCATCTACCACCCTGTGCCAGTCCCACAAACTTGCACCCCCACCCTATCAGCTCCTTCCAGGGAAGAGCAAAAAAGTCTTCGGATTACCATAGTTAGTTGATTGGGTTCCCACAGTAAATCTGCAAATCTTTCCTCTCCAATTCCATGCCCCCCAACTGACTATCAAAAAAATATAAGTCTTTGGCTTTCCATACAATTGGTAGCCAGTCCACTGCCCCCAGCCAAAAAATAATAAAAAAAGAGGAATTCAAATGACTTTCTGTACTGGCACGTGCACTTGCAGAGTTCTTGATGTTGCCCCATAGCCCTTTGCGCCTGGAGAAATTGCCCCTTCACCTCAACGTTGCCATGCTACTGCTGATGGTGGGGAGGTTGTGTGGGAGATAGATCACAAGAAACCTTATACTGATTATGGGGAGAGTATGTGGTGGTTAGATCACAGGAAACCTTATACTGGTGATGAGGAGGGTATGTGGGGGTTAGATCACAGGACACCTTATATTGGTGGTGGGGAGGGTATGTGGGGTTAGATCACAGGGCACGTTATACTGTTGGTGGGGAATGTACATGGAGGTAAGATTACAGGACACGCTATATTGACAGTAAAGAGGGTATGTGAGAGTTAGATCACAGGACACATTATACTGGTGGTGAGGTGGGTATGTGGAGGTTTGATCACAGGACACGTTAAACTGGTGGTGAGGAGGGTATGGGGGTTATATCACAGGACATGTTATACTGGTGGTGTGAAGGGTATGTTGGGTGTTGGATCACAGGACGTGTTATACTGGATTTGATTGCAGGAGACCTTATAGTAAAAGTATGTGGTAGATCACAGGAGATATTATACTGAAGGTGGGGAGGGTAAGTGGAAGGTAGATTACCTGAGACCTTGTTCTGAAGACAGGGAGAGTATGTGGGATTTAATCACACAAGAGGTCTTATAATGTGGATGGGTGGTATTTGGGAGTTAGAGCACAGGGGATAATAACAGAATGTGTTATAGTGATGGTGCAGGAGAGTACAATGGAGGTAGATCACAGGAGTCGCATACCAGAGGGTATAAAGGGATGGTGGGGATAAAACATGGGAGGTAGATCACAGGAGAGTCATACCAGAGGGTATAAAGGGATGGTGGGGATAAAACATGGGAGGTAGATCACAGGAGAGTCATACCAGAGGGTATAAAGGGATGGTGGGGATACAACATGGGAGGAAGATCACAGGAGTCGCATACCAGAGGGTATAAAGGGATGGTGGGGATACAACATGGGAGGTAGATCACAGGAGAGTCATATCAGAGCACCTTATAGTGAAAGTTTAGAAGACCACAGCGGGAGGTAGAGCCCAGAAGACCAATACCAGAGGGTAAGGTGATGGTAGGGAAGAATATATATGGGAAGGGAGATCACAGAAGACTAGCACCAGAGGATCTTCTACTGAAGATGGGGAGGGTACGTTGGAAGTGGATCATAGGAGACCAATACCAGAGGATAAAATGAAGGTTGAGAAGAGTATATGGGAGCTAGATTACAAGTGATCCATATCAGAGGATGTTACAGTGAATATGGGGAGGAGTACGTAGCAGGTGAGTCATAGGAGCCTGATATCATCTAACTTTATAGCAAGAGTGAGGCCAGTTCGGGGTAGCTGGGGCATAACAGCCTTTAATCAGAAAGATTTATACCAGTGCACTGTGTATTGGTATTGTGGCATATTAGGGTTCAGCAACCATATATGTGACACACTGGCACAGGAGGCCTTATGGCAGAGCACAAGGAAGCAGCTTGGATTTCAGGTGCATTAGCCTTGTGCACTACAGTGAGTGGCACTTTTTAACATTGAAGTGTAGGTGATGGACGCATTGGAAAGTGAAGAGTACAGCAGCATTACCCCATAAAGTATAATACCATAGAGCAGAATCATGAGTACAGCGACAGCAAGTGGTACAGGACTCGTATAGCAGAGAATATTACATCCGATACTCACCCTTATAGCAAGGATGGACATGGCTAAGGATTAGGGAACAGTAGTCAGTTTCAGAAGGTTTACTCTTATAGTGAGGCTGGAGATAGCTAGGAGATGGGGTGCATGAAGTCTGTATTACAGGGTAGTACACACAAAACTCACCATTACAGAGAGGCTACAGATAGCTAGGAGGTGGGGTGCATGAAGTCTGTATTACAGGGTAGTGCACACAAAACTCACCATTACAGAGAGGCTACAGATAGCTAGGAGGTGGGGTACATGAAGTCTGTATTACAGGGTAGTACACACAAAACTCACCATTACAGAGAGGCTACAGATAGCTAGGAGGTGGGGTGCATGAAGTCTGTATTACAGGGTAGTGCACACAAAACTCACCATTACAGAGAGGCTACAGATAGCTAGGAGGTGGGGTGCATGAAGTCTGTATTACAGGGTAGTACACACAAAACTCACCATTACAGAGAGGCTACAGATATCTAGGAGGTGGGGTGCATGAAGTCTGTATTACAGGGTAGTACACACAAAACTCACCATTACAGAGAGGCTACAGATAGCTAGGAGATGGGGTGCATGAAGTCTGTATTACAGGGTAGTACACACAAAACTCATCATTACAGAGAGGCTACAGATAGCTAGGAGGTGGGGTGCATGAAGTCTGTATTACAGGGTAGTACACACAAAACTCACCATTACAGAGAGGCTATACATAGCGAGGAGTTGGGGTGCGTGAAGGCTAATATTATAGGGTATTACCTAGAGACTCACTGCAGATGCATAAGAGATGGGTGCAACAAGTTTATGGCAGATATTGCTATATCTGACACCTGCCCTTTTGGGGTGGTGGCAGGTGGAGTTCAGTATGCAGAAGACTTAGACAGCATTACATTGAAGACTTACCCTCATTTGGCTGCTGCAGAAGGCTTCTATTAGACAGCCCAACACTTGTGATGCACCCTTATACTGAGGCTGCAGATTTCTAGCAGTCTTGTATCAGAGAGTATTACATTGGAGACCCATCCTTAGGTGGGAAATAGCTAATGCAGTAGGCTTATCCCTCAGAGTACAACACTGCAGACCCACCATGATGCCATAAGACAGCTGAATGGGCCACATATCAAAGAGTGCTGCTTCTGGGACCCACCCTTATAGCAAGGTTGAAAATGACTAAAAATTAAATTCAGCAGTCTTATATCCATTTTTATAGTGAGCCTGGAAAGAGGTGGGATTGTGTTGCAGAAAATTTATATCAAGCAAAATTGTATCAGAAGCCTGCCATTACGGTGAGGTTGGAGACAGGTGTGGGTATGGGGTGTATGCAGCCTGTATATCGAAGTCCTTTACAGTGAGGATGGATGTACATAAGAAGTGGGGTGCAGTCATATTATATATCAGAGACCTTTATAGTGAGGCTGGAGGCATGAAGCCTGTACATCATTGACCCTTATAGTAAGGTTGCCGATGCATGTGAGTCAGAGTACAGCAGTGTTATACATCAGAGACACTTATAGCAAGGATGGAGACTTGGTGAGTAGCAGCTTTATATTTATTACACTGAAGGCCTTATTATGTAGTTAGAGACTGGGAGGTATTGGGTGCTGCACCTTATGCCTGAGAGAATCAAGAGTCATTTAGCCCCATTGTGGATAGTAGTCAAGGCCTCACACAACAGCCATACATTAGATGGCACTGTATTGCTGAACTGTGCTAGGAAGATAGGGTATTTTCTGGAAGTGTGCATAAAGTAATGGCAGCATTCATTCATACTTTTCTGTGTGTGAGGTAACATGTTCATCCAGTGTTTTATACCTGATCTTTGCTGTCTATAACAGCACTACCTGCATGTACAGTCTTCCTGTAAGGAGCAGCACAGTCCATATAACAGCAACTGCTCTGCCCTTTCTCTGAGAACTCTCACTGCTCATCTAACACCTTTTGTCCCTTTCCTTACAGCAGGAATGCGATATATCCATGATACCTCTGACAGAGTTGTCTCCATAACCTCCCTTTCATACACTTAATAACTGCATCAGGCAGCAGTATTTGTTTAATAATCCTTCATCCCTGCTGCTATAAGAAAGAAACATCATTTCTTGATTGCTAGGTACCATTGTGTTGGAACATATTCTTCTGTCCTCTCATGATGTCAGTCAGCATTGTCCGTCCTTCCTCTTGTACTGAAAACATGAAGCTATTAATCTAAAAAAAGGGCTGTGTGCACCATGGAGTTCTAAGTTTCAGCATCTGCCAACATTAATAAACTGTTCCACTCTGGAGAACTGAAAACATAGTCAAGTGCAAGTGCACTCGGACGATGTGTATTTCGTGTTCTGAGCATTGTGATGATTACAGCTCTTATTGCTTTTCACTTTGACCCATTGACCTCATAAGGCTCATTTGCTGTACAAACAACAATACAGCCTCAGTCATCTCAGGATTTCTCTGTGAAATGAAAGTAGAAATAGTTTTAAAACAGCCTGTAATGGTTTGGCAGCTGTAGCGTTCATATATTTTTATTACCAGAGACCAACTGACTCCCAGTGCACAGCTTTCCTGTTTGTGGGAGCACATCCTGTCTTTGATACTGTTTGTCTTACTCTCCACCCCTTTATGTTCTTGGCAGTTTGAGAAGATGCAGTATACTGATAGAAACAAAAATATTCCATTCCTTGATGTATAATTGCTCAAAAAATCACTGGTCTTCCTGCAAATGTAGATGCCAGGTTTGGATGTTAGACTTCTTGCCTAGCAGTCTGCTGATGACACGGTACTGTGATACCAGAAAGACACAACCCACTTGTCAAGGAACTGACACATCATGGCCACGATATAGTTCTCTCTTGTTCTTGAGATAATAACCTATGAATATTTTATTTATATATTTGATAATAAACCCAGTTGACACAAATGTCCATTTTCAGGGTGACATTTGTGCATTGTCTGGTCAAATTACTTAGTTTCACTCAGAAGGGAAATGAAGGTGGAATAAATCAAACCTTGTACCCTTGAGCCTTGACTAAAGAAAGCAGCTCACTAAGAGCTCAGAGCCTTAATTCTCTGCTGTAACTGCCAGAAGCAGAATTACAGCAGAGTCTTACCGTGGAGATGGGGGAATCAGCAGGTGAACATTAGAGAGCTTTATATTTATATGAGGATGAGTTATACAACACACCGACACTTACAGAAAATGCGGAGATAGTAAATAGGTGGCCTTATATTAGAGAGAATTATAAGAGATTTACTGCCGGGGTGGTAGCAAGTGTAAGGTGTACCCCTGCATTTGTTGCTTCTCGCTGTATTATGCACATGAACTGTGGAATTGCCCTTTTGGTCCGTTTTCATCCAAACACTGCATCATATGGTCATATATGCCAAAATCAGACTCCTGTAAACCAGAGTTGGATAGCAGCAATTGCAAGAAACTGACTATTATACATAACAGTTTAAAATATGTATTAACATGAATTTAATTTTATACAGTTTGAAGTCCATAATGCAGAAAGAAACATTTGCCCTCATATGGGGGAGGGATTTGACCCCCCTTACTTATTATACTTATTTCAAGGTCACTCCAACTTGAGGAAAATGTGATCCAGCAAAGAAAGAAAAATGACTGACTCACTGTTTCTTTGAGATGAAACCCTGCAGTCTTCGGATACAGATTTCAAAATCACATTTGCACTCATTGCTACAATGAGTAGTGAGCAAACAGTGCCTTGACCTAAACTTGCTCAAGCAAAGTGAAAATGAACAATCAGGTTTGGAGCATGTGAAGGGATCCCCCATCTGTGATGTTATATTCCCAAGGAGTCTGTGTAGTACTGCTTCCATGATGTGTAACAGCAGTGCTGCGAGAACTGCAGCACTGAACTAAGGGTCCATTTCTCGGTATTGTGGAAATGGTCTTTGAGCTCTACTTCGCCACTTTTAAGTGACTTTGCAGAAATACTAGTAGTAATGAACATTTTAATTCAAGTTGCTATGAATGAAATAGTTTTTTTTGAAGGAAATGTTCATGTTGCAAACAGCAAGTCCTGAAGCTGCACATTACCAGTGCTGATTTATAACTGATGTTATTATAGAAAGTTTCAAGCAAGTTTGGCATGAGTTATTATAGGATCAGGACATAGCTGTTAGGATTGAGGATAAGTCATGTTAGTTTACAATCAGAACAAAAGTTTGGATTATTTTTGCTTGCCAGATCATGTGAGGTATTTGTTGATATTACACTGCATTACAATGCAAGTTGTGCATTTATGTTAATTATGTATGAACTTTTGAGCATTCAGATACTCTGAAAGTGTATAATTTCAAGTGCTTTGTCACTGTTGCACTGGTTTTGTGGTTTGTTCAGTAACTTGTGTATGTGTACTCAGCAAAACTTGGATGATCTCACATTTGACGGAATTGTCACACACATTACAATAGGCACGGTAACATACTGGACTCTACATATAAGCACATACATCATCAGAGCCCCCACAGCCCCCACCCAGTTCTTTCCATGGCACTTACAACATTTCAGTCATTCTCCTGGCTTTTATGAAAAGTTCTATGTTTATACATGAACATCACACTAAGTGTCCCTGCGGCCTTCAGATTACTAGCCAAGACTCACATTTTATTATCTGTACTGTCTCCTTGAGGGAGATGATGTTAAAATTTAGCACAAATGCTCAAAATTTAATCCTGTCACTCAGAGGCACCATAGGAAGCTTTTGGCCCCTTCACAACTAAAAGTGGTGGTCATTGGAAGGTCTGGAAGGCGGTTTCTACACACAACCTCAAGCACAGATCGGAGCACCACCACAGGAATAAGCACTCATTCAGCAAGTTATGGCCTAGCCCTCAAAATGATAATTCAGGTATAAAACTAGCCTCTCCATCCCTTCAGGTGCTTAGCTTGTCCTCACCTAGCAAGGGCTCAAGCTCATCTCCATTTTCCTCTTCAGCATAGGATGAGGGGACCAAGGAGGTGAACTCCAGTCCCCACGACAGAGGGTGCATGCTAAGGTTCTTGGGGCACCCAGTCTGTTACATTTGATTAGTTGAAGAAAGAGGTTAACCAGCCTAATCTTGGAGATATATCCATCAGCTCACCTGGTCACTTGGTGGTACTTAGCATAGAAGATTCCCCTCCTGAGCCTGCTCCTCAGGTCCAGTCCACCTGCAAGTCATGGTCAGAGAGGGTCATGTGGGCTGTTTTATGCCAGAGCTCATGTCTCAGGGACTAGATGACAAGCAGATGCTTTATGTCTGGAGCTTGAGTTACAGTTGCAGGCTTGCACCCTTACTGACTGTGTCCTGAAGTCAGAGCCAGACCCAATGCACAGATGGAATCCTGAATTAAAAAAAAAACGAAAAAAAAAACATTGAACTCACAAAAAACAGCTAAACTAATAGCAGACTCACACAACAAATAATTACTACATAAAATCTGTACAAAGTAAAAACAAGTGTTTTTTTTTTTTTTTTACGTGGGAGGACAAGCCTGCTTGCACTCCAATGTGTGTGTGTGTGTGTGTGGGGGGCACCCCAGACTAAAATATATAAACTGCACTGCCACAGGAGAACCGGCAAAGTAATAAATAACACTGAAGACAGGAATCACTACCAGCACACTTTGTGAAATCCACTTGCAATTATCATCTAAAAATAATCTACCCTAAAACTGTACTCTACAAAACACAACTAGCCACATACCCAGGACAATGTACCCAAAGCATGCACATACAAAAATAAAACCCTGGACATTAACATTAAGCACTGCATATTGCTGTCAGCATTATTGATAATTGTGCATTTCAGAATATACACTCACTGTGCAGTCCGTCTATTCTACATATTTGAAAGCTGATCAGCCTAGTATGCAGTCACGCACGTGTGTGCGTGCGTGCGTGTGTGTGTGTGTGTGTGTGTGTGTGTGTGTGTGTGTGTGTGTGTGTGTGTGTGTGTGTGTGTGTGTGTCTATATATATCTTCGGGTGTAATAGCCATTGGCGAATGCTTATATGAGCAAACTCTGTTTTCGACTATTTTTCTGCCTGTAGTCAGCACTTTGTACAAGATGGTGGTACAGCGCGGTCAGAAAATTTGTCTTTTCCCTGCTGTAGTGCAATTTAGAATTGGTAGGATTCTTTTAGATCAATGTATTTCCAATTCTCTTTTCAGCTTTCACTCTTAGCTGAGATACACACATACACACTTGTGCATGAATAGTGCCATCCTAAATAGAACCAAGATGCTCTTCTCCAAAAAAAAGTAAGCCAATCTGGTGGTCCCCTGCTATAAACAAACTATACAATAGAATGAAGAAACTGTTGCAGAAAAGAGGAAAATCCCAGGATGCAAAAAACTCCCTCACCAGCTTCAGTAAGAAGCTGAGATCCCTCATAAAATCCTCAAAAGCTAGTTACAAAAATAAAATTGCCAGATTCCAAAGACAACTACAAGGCATTCTATAGTTATGTCAAGAATCTAAATGGCAATGTTCAGATCTGCTCTGAGCTACAACAGAATGGCATTAAATATACTGATCCCAAGGATATTGCCAATACCCTGGCAGATCAATTTAGTGCCAACTTCACTCCCTTCTCACCCCCTAAATGGCCCATCTCAATACCAAAAGATTGCCACATTCCGGTAATCACGGCCATACAGGTAAAAATGCACTCCCCAAAGCTAAGAATACAGCATCCATGGGACCAGATAACATCCCAGGCTGTGTACTACATGAACTACAAAATGAACTGGCACCTCACCTAAGTGTCATGTTTAATCATAGCCTCACCTCAGGCTTCGTGCCCACTGAGTGGTGCACAGCTACAGTTATCCCACTCCACAAGGAGGGATCCACCTTGGATCCTGGGAACTACCGTCCCATCAGTCTGACAAGCCTGATCTGCAAGGGCATGGAATGCATTATCATGGAACTTATAAGCAAAGACATTGGCAACCTTCAAACACAGGACCCCACCCAGTATGGGTGTGTGAAGTGCCGATCTTGTCTCCTGAATCTGACTGACTTCTTCGAATCAGTCTCCAGATCTGTGGACGAGGGTAAGGTAGTCCACACAGCCTACCTGGACCTTACCAAGGCCATCAGCACCATCCCCCACTCTGGAATCATAGATAAACTTACTAAGCTGGACATAAATCCCTATGTCACTCGATGGGTTGCCAACTGGCTTACTGACAGAATCCAGACTGTAAAAGTAGCCGACTCCAAATCCAGCTCCAGACAAGTGACAAATGAAGTACCTCAGGGTTCAGTCCTGGGACCACTCTTGTTTGGCATTTACTTCTTGGAAGTACAGGCCAACACTAAGGGACTCCGGCTAACAAAGTTCGCAGATGACTGCAAACTGGGAGCCATTATTGAATCCCCAAATGATGTGGATATTCTACAAAAGGGCCTTACAGAAACAGATGCCTGGTGCCAGAGCCATGGGCTCAAGCTTAATGCCAAGAAATGTATAGTTACCCCCTTTGGAAAAAAACATGTACCCATGAATTACCACATAGGTGGCAGGACACTAAACATCGAAAGTGTGATGAGAGACTTAGGGACACAGGTGGACAGTGGTCTCACTTTTCGATAACCACATTGCCACAACAGTCAGGAAATTCTTCTATGTGGCACACCTCATCACTAAGGGCTTTTCATCCAGAAAAAAGGAGGTCATTGTCCCACTGTACTCATCCCTCATTAGACCCATTATAGAGTATAATGCCCTGTTTGGTATGTACCTCACAAGACATCTGCAACAGCTGGAAAGGCCACAGAAATACGTCACTAAAAGAGTCACAGGCCTAAAGCAGATGCCATATGCTGACCATCTAAAAAACTCCAGCTATACTCTGTGGCATAACTTCTACTCAGAGGCGATCTCTAATTAACATACAAGGCCATGTCAAACCCTGAGCTGGTGGACATGCTCCACTTAAAGAAATCCCAATCACTCAGAACCACACACTCCAGGGATCTAAACCTTGTCTTCACAATGAACAAAACATGCTGGAGGGATAGGTTCCTGACTCAGAGACTCCACATACTCTGGAATAGACTGCCCATACATGTCAAGCAGAGCACCTCACTGGCCCTCTTCAAAAGGAACCTTGATGATTGGATGGGAGATAGGAAATTCACCTCGGGGATCATGTCGCCCTGCTAGACAGGGGTCCAGAGAAGTAAATATTGTGGGAAGAAATATCCAGGGAATTGTTATGGCTAGGCTTGCATAGGCCCCTAGGCCGATAGCCTAGTACCAACCTATGAACCTATGAGCACACACACACACACACACACACACACACAATCACATACACACACACACACACATATATATATATATATATATATATATATATATATATATATATACACACACACACACACACACACACACACACACACACACACACACACACAGATGTGTGTGTGGTTTACTATCTGTTGTGGAATCTTAAAAATGTCAACATGCGAAACATCAACACAAGTTGACAAACGTTGGCATGCTATCCTTGGAGCATGGAAAAAAACTGTTTTTTGCAGTTGAAGGTAAACCTCCCATATACCCTACTAATTATTTATACTAATTCCGAGATTGCAAAATTCCCAGGGAAAGAGCATATTCCCCACTACCCTGGGACTGTTGATTTTGCATATCTGTCGACCATTTATGTTGTCAGCTAAACTAAGCCAACAATACAGAGATATATATATATATATAGGATATAAAAAGTTTACAGACCCCTGTTAAAATACCAGGTTTTTGTGATATAAAAAATGTGGTCACAATATGTGACCTGTACAATTAAATTGAAAAACAAATAAAATCTGCTAGGGGAAAAAATACAAAAAATAAAAAATGTACAATAAGCTGGTTACATAAGTATGCACACCCTTAAACTAATACTTTGTTGAAGCACCTTTTGATTTAATTACAGAATTCAGTCTTCTTTGGTAGGAGTCTATCAGCATGACACATCTTGACTTGGTAATATTTGCCCACTCTTCTTTGCAAAAGTGCTCCAAATCTGTCAGATTGTGATGGCATCTCTTGTGCACAGCCCTCTTCAGGTCACCCCACAGATTTTCTATTGGATTTAGGTCTGGGCTCTGGCTGGACCATTCCAAAACTTTAATTTTCTTCTGGAGAAGCCATTCTTTTGTTGATTTGGATGTATGCTTGGGTTCATTGTCATGTTGAAAGGTGAAATTCCTCTTCATCTTCAGCTTTCTAGCAGACACCTAAAGGTTTTGGGCCCAAAGTGACTGGTATTTGGAACTGTTAATAATTCCCTCTACCTTGACTAAAGCCCCAGTTCCAGCTGGAGAAAAGCAACTCCAGAGCATGATACTGCCACCGTCATGCTTCACAGTGGGGATGGTGTGTTCTTTTGGTGATGCAAACTGTTGTTTTTGCGCCAACATACCTTTTGGAATTGTGGCCAAAAAGTTAAACCTTGGTCTCATCAGATCATAACACATTTTCCCACATGCTTTTGGGAGACTTGATGTATTGTTTTGCAAATTTTAGCCAGGTCTGGATGTTTTTCTGTGTAAGAAAAGGCTTCCGTCTTGCAAACATATCCCCATAGCCCAGACATATGGAGATTACTGGAAATTGTTGTCACATATAGTACACAACCAGTACTTGCCAGAAATTCCTGCAGCTCCTTCAGTGTTGCTGTAGGTCTCTTGGCAGCCTCCCTGACCAGTTTTCATCTCGTCTTTTCATCAATTTTGGAGGGACATCCAGTTCTTTGCAACATCACTGCTGTCCATATTTTCTCCAGTTTTTGATGACTGTCTTCACTGTGTTCCATGGTATATCCAATGCTGTGGAAATTTTTTTGTACCCTTCTCTGACTGATGCCTTTCAACAGTGAGATCCCTTTGATGCTTTTAAGCTCTCTGCAAACCATGGCTTTTGCTATAGCAGGCAACTGAGTAAATGTCAGGAAAATCCTACTAGGACAGCTGAACTTTATTTGGGGTTAATCAGAGTCTCTTTAATTGATGGCAAGTGTGTACCCAAGAAGACTGAATGCTGTAATTAAATCAAAAGGAGCTTCAACAATGTATTAGTTTAAGGGTATGCACACTTATGCAACCAGCTTATTGTACGTTTTTTATTTTTTATATTTTTCCCCCTAACAGATTTGTTTGTTTTTCAATTGAATTGTACAGGTTATAAGTCACATTACATACACACACACACACACACACACACACATATATATATATATATATATATATATATATACATGTGTGTGTATGTATGTCTGTGTGTGTGTGTGTGTGTGTGTGTATCTATCTATATATATATATATATATATATATATATATATATATATACACAAACACACACACACACACACACACACACACACACACACACACACATTTACTCTTGCCCTTGTGACCCATGTCATAGCTGAAAAGAGCCTAAGAAGTACCAGCTCACTTAACCAGTTAATAAATGAAATTAAAACTAAAAATAAGTACATTTCAAATCTACAAGGTCTTGACTTTGTGGCTGGGAATAAACTTTACCAGTGTACCTTTCTTCCATTATTCTCTCTACTGCACCTAAGCTTTTTACCAAATGTGTATCCATAGACTTCCCCATCTCAGATCAAGGAGATCCACATAAATCCTTACCTAAATAGCTGCTCTGTTTATGATTCCACAGAGGAGGAGCTCATTAGGTCCCTATGGTGTACAGTTCACTGCTTGACCAACCAAGGAACCTTCAACAGTCTTGTCTGCCACCAGCATCTAACAAGAAATTTCTAAACGCTAAGTTAGAAAATGAGGAGTACAGTTGGATCTTACACCTGCGAGCTGATTTTCCTCCAGGCATTAACCAAACAGTCTCTATTAAGCCTATATTAAAAGCAAAACAAGCAGTTTTATGAGGTGTTCTTCATAATAATAAAAAGATTCAGTGTATATACTTTACATGTGTTGTTATATATGTGGGTTTTTAAAGATTTATGTGCAATTTCTGTGTCTTTATATTGTTGCTTTAAAATATGAATTGGGAAATGTTGAATGTTGATTTCTCTGTTTCTATTAGGCTGTGTTATAAACATTTGTAGTGTAAAAGGATGATGAATTAGTTTGTTATTATTAGCACTGAGGAAGGGTATTTACTACCTAAAAGCTTTGTAGAATTTCTCTTGGATTTATATCTGGATTTTACTTGATATCATATTAAACGTCCTACGTTTTTGTTAATGGCTTTGTTTTATTTGGACTTTCATTCACTGGTGCCCTACACTTTTACTCTGGCTGCTGTTTTGTTGTTGGATTGACATTAAACCAAGGCCCCATCTGCTTGAGTTGGTGGTAGCTCAGGTAGATGTAAAAGATCCCATGGCACCTATCGAAAAGAGTACAGGAAGTTCCCTAATGCCTTGGCCAAATTTCCCTATTAGTATAAATACCACCTCAGGCCTTCCCTGAAAAAAGGCTACTAGTCTAGTAGGACTAATCTGATCAACAAAGGATGAAAACATAAATAAATGACAGACAGCAATGCATAGATATGGTTGATCAACAAAGGATTGGCATACTTTTACCCTTTTGGATGCATTGGCCTTGATGACATGGAAATGGCCAGGGAACAGGACTTTAACCTTCAAGCTCTTAGACTAGAGCTGTCTATTGGACCACTTGATCTAGCTCTTCCCTGTCTTGTACATGTAGCAGTGAGACTAGAAGGTTAGAAAGTAGCACACCAGTCGGAGTCCCGGGGAGGGGCTCATTCACTTCTCATGACAGTTACAAGATGCAGAAGTTCTGCTCCAGGTGCATGTACAGCAGAGCCCAGACAGCTAACTCCTTTCTCTTTCCACTGGAACCAAGGTCTTCCGAGTTCATTCCCAAACTTTCTACTCATCCCAGGAGAACTGTTAAATACAGGAAAGGAAAGGGCATGGCTCATGATAGGAAAGCAAAGACTCATCTTAATAGCCTTTCTGTGGCCAAGACAGCCATGGATCTGTCAACAAGTTCAGATAAGCTCCTCTGATCTTGCCAATCCATTACGTTCTACTGGGGATCCCGACTGCACCCAGACCTCAACACTTTCTCATTATATACATGTGTAATCTCTGCCTAGTTTTTTCAGGGATTGCATCATCCTACAGGAAGGACACGTTCTCCACGATATTCAGAGGCCCAACACTAGAAATATTTCCCACCTAAAATTGAAAAAGTGCATAGAGCCAGGACCTGCCTGTACACGTCTCATTCTCTTTGAGAAGGCCCTGGTTTATGCCTTTCTTAAGCTTCACTTGTCAACTATTGTGGACTTGATCCCCGTGGATAGCACATTTTTTCACATTCTACAGTTAAGTAATTCCCAAAGGACTTCTGGCACCATAGGCCTCCAGGAGGACCATCCCTCCTCCTTCTCCTCCTATCTCATACTTCATGTTCATTACAGAAACACTGACTTTGTATCCTTTTCAGCCCATTAGCTTAGCAGCAATAAACCTTTCTTCTTGAAAACAGTTTGGGCAGCTGTTACTTCTGACAGAAAAATCTCTCAATGTGCAAATAGCCTTATGCAATCCTTAAAAAGGACAACATGGCCCTTCCTTATGTCCCAAGTGGTGTCAGGGTTGGAAGTGAATCAAAGTAGCCACATACCAATCTTCTGTCCCAAACCACAAAACAAAAAGGAGCAAATATTGCATATGAATGATATACACATCCCAATGATACACTGTAATGAAAGGCCCAAAGAACCTGAACAGACTGAGAAGCTAATTGTCTTTCATTTTAGGAAAACAAGGCAGACCAGTGTGAAAATAAACCTGATGTGACTGGCTAATTGTTTTACTTTCTGCTTTGACCATCATGGTAAAGCATTAGGAGCTAAGTGCTACAGCATTTTACCAGAAAAGCTGCAACTAAAGATTTAAAAATATTCACCTGGAACAGCTTTTTTTAAAATCTTTAGCTGACAATCTGGCTCTGTGGTGCAGAAGGATGGGTCACCGAGCTGTCCAGGTGACCAAGTTTCCTTTATTGGTGCCAGCACTTGAAGAACAAGGTAGGGAGAAGGATACATGAAGGGAGTGGCCTACGTACTTCTCCTGGGGAAAGAGGGGGGTTACACATACATGGGGGAACAGTGAACAGTGTGATTTTGCTGGTCAAGACTGTAGAATCTACCACTTGTACTTTGAAGTTAGGGCAGAGCTGCTTGGAGAAAAAGCCCTTTGTGGAAGTGAGAGGACGGCCTCTGCAGTCAGCCAATTGTATATCTGCTCATGGTACTTCACCTGATGTATGTAGGGATAAAATATCTCGAACCACCCCTGATGGCTGATTGAATGATGGCCCCGCCCAGTCAACCCTGTGAAAGGGAATATGTTGATTCATTGGAAGGGGGTACATAAGACACCGTCAGCAAGAGCAAATGGAGCAAAAAAAAATGTTCATCTGGCTATCTGTAAGGGAGTAATCTAGGCCACCATCGCCAAGTCTGTTTATTTATGAATGAATGAATGAATGAATGAATGAATGAATGAAGTAATTAATTAATTATTTGTATTTGTTAATCAGGGTAGAATGCTGATGCAAAAGGGACCTTTTTCAGACTTGGCTCTGAAGCATGGTCTGGTTAATCGACTTATTCAGAATCATATATTAGGCAAATAGGGGCTGTGAGACATCAAACTCTGAAGTACATGAAGCAGATTTTAATATCTCTTGGCCTTAATGTTATGTACTAATTTTCAGACAGTTAACTTTACGCTACAGTCAGGAAGCAGGGCAGCTTTAACCACTGCAGATCTAGAAGGCATGTTCTAACTTTGTCCCTTGTCTGAGGTCTGGCTATCCCCAGGGTAGCAAACTGCTTTAATACTCTTTCCAGGGATAAGTAATAATGTTGCAGCAGTGATCGTTATGATGAACGTAATACAGTTGTGTGAGTATATTCACCATAACAGTAGGCGTTACAGTAATAAAATCACTGATGTAGCATTGGATCCTGGCTGCATGTTTTCCTGCATCTTTTCCAGTTCAGTTCTGATGATGACTTTATACTCCAAAAAGGAATAGAAGATGGTGTGGGCAGCTTTCATATTTTACTGCTGAGTCTTTAGTATGCAGTGGAAACCAGATACACTCCTCAGATGTCATATGGATCTTGATATCTGAGACAAACATCTGTCTGTTACTAAATTTTATGTCTACGGAATTGCACTGCAGAAGAGATGCTGTTATTCAAATATCTGCTGTTACAGTGAGTATACACAACTATAGTAACCCTTGCTTTATGCTTTGAGTTGTGACAGTGATTGCTTTAGCCTAAAATATTCAGCTTAGTTTATTTGCGACTGTCCTCCGAATGTGGGGCACAGGCTGTTACACTGTATCAGCTTAAAATATAAGTTAGAAGGAGAAAGACTTTTAGGAGGGGACAACATATCTGTTGCCTAGAGCAGGTTGGAGTCATCATACAGATACAGATTGTATCCAGGTGGCTATCAAACTGTATTGCCATAGTCTCTTTAGGCTCATTCTACTCTTGCTTTGGTGGCTTTTCTGATGGATTTTGAGAGGAGAGATTTGCAAGACATTTAGTTGTTTTTCACTCCACTCATATGCTTAACATTACAACCTAGGCTGCAAGTGTAAGAAATATTTTACCAAGATAGTCCATTACATTTTGTTTTATTTATTTATTATCTTACTTTAGCAGTGTTTGTTAACCAGGAATGTACAGCTTGGATTTCCCATTTTCAGGGGATCGCAGAGAAACTACTACCGAAAAACAACAAACAGTAATACAGTAACTGTGTGACTGTACAAGCTCCAGACAGAACAATAGACAACACATTAATACAGTAATTATATGATAAAAATACAATGAGAAATATTACATTCCATCAGTTAAAACACTGTACATGGTTATAGACGCATGTGATATTCACATGTGCAGTAATGTACAAACATCTGAAAAAAAAAATCTCACAACATTCCAATCACTAACAAAAATTTGCAGGTTCATAAAACTTACCAAGAAAGGAGCACCACAACACCACACAACAAAAAGACAAATGGCTGTCTATCCAACAGAGAATCTCCCTCCTGCTAGGTACCCTTGTCTTTTAACTTGTGCAGCTGGACACTTTCACCAATGTCACCTTAGATGTGCTGTAAACCCCTGTCACCACACCTCAGGTCACTGTCACATTAACCTACAATTACACCTTCTCCATACTTGTCACAAAAACATGGAAAGCCATCCCCAACCATATAACATCTTCAATCTCTATGAGAAGTTTCAGAAGGGAATTAAAGGGTAATAAAAAAAAACTTGTCAAAGAATCACAATGCAAGGGATGCACAAAAGGAATAGAAGATGGTGTGGACAGCTTTCATCTTTTACTGCTGAGTCTTTAGTATGCAGTGGAAACCAGATACACTCCTCGGATGTCATATGGATCTTAATATCTGGGACAAACATCTGTCAATCACATAAGCATGCCATCCAAGCTCCATTACTGCTAACACTCTTAGCATAACCCACCCCCACAATATACACAACCACTTCTAATCTCCTTGTCTCTTCTCCACAGTCTTATGAACACACTCTGACCTGCTCATTATGGAACCTGCAACCCCACAATCCATTTATGGGTGCAAGCATGAGTGGTGACTGAAAATATATACGGATACTTACCTTAGTGTGGTGGAGGGTGGTTACAGCAACTTCTTCAAAGACCCCCAAAAGTTCTATATGTCCTCACTAGGACCAAGTGAGCTCCTGTGATGTCCAGGAGGGCTGGTCAGTGGCAGTCACTGTGATATATGCAGCAAAATGTATCAGAAGGAGAGGGACTGATGGCATTGTCCTGTGACCAAGGATGTCCAGAGTCTTCAGTAATCCAATGGGTTTTCACGTGAGTGACAGTAAGTGTATATAAGGGTCTCACATGAATGTCTCAGTGCAGATTCCCATGTGAGCAGCTGTGACCTTTTTGGCCATCTCTAGCTCAGAATGTAAGAGACCTTTTGGGTATAATAAATAAGCAGCTATGTTGGCTCACTGATAACCCTGTGAACACTTCTACACATTCTTGGACAGGTCATATGAATGATGGACATATGTTGGAAGCTGCATTTTCCTGGTTTAGTTGTACAGATTGCTGATTTACCCTTATATGGTATCCTTCAGAGATAGGCATGGAGGAATGAATATAACATGTGTATGAGGAGCTCACCATAGCAGTAGATATTCAACTTGAATTGATGTCTTTCCAAGAGTTTCAGCCATCCCTTCTTTGTTTGTGTTTATTGTATCTGTTAGTTTTAATGCTGTGTTGAGATTTCTTTTGTTAAACATAGTGCAGGTATTAGATGACAGATCATCCTATCAAATGCACTATAGTACTATATTGAAATTTGTTTGGTTAAATGTGGTGTGGGTGTTAGATGACAGATCATCCTATCAGGTGTGCTATAGTACTATGCTGAGATTTGTTTGGTTAAATGTGGGGTGGGTGTTAGATGACAGATCATCCTATTAGGTGCACTATAGTACTATGCTGAGATTTGTTTGGTTAAATGTGGTGTGGTTGTTAGATGACAGATCATCCTATCAGGTGCACTATAGTACTATGCTGAGATTTGTTTGGTTAAATGTGGTGTGGGTGTTAGATGACAGATCATCCTATCAGGTGCACTATAGTACTATGCTGAGATTTGTTTGGTTAAATGTGGTGTGAGTGTTAGATGACAGATCATCCTATCAGGTGCACTATAGTACTATGCTGAGATTTGTTTGGTTAATTGTAGGGTTGATTAGATGACAAATCAACCTATCTGATTCTCTGTAGAGCAGGGGCTGGAAGTAGTAACAGGCTGTCGGGTGGTGGAACTCAGATGCCTCATAATGTCAATCCTTTGATTGTCTGACTGTCACTCATCTCCTGTATGGGAGGGGGTGATGGCAGAGATTAACATTGATAGTATGCTGCCTTGAGAGACAAGAGTGGGGGGATTCTTAAACTTGGTTTCTGACTGGCAGGTAAGGGGTAGGAGTTTTCATAATTGTGTCTGAGATCTGAAGACTTATTCCCTCCTTTAGAGTCTCGGTGAGTAGTAGCTGAACTGTAACATGTGGCCCAGTGAGAGATTGTGGGTAAGGAATAACTCGGGTTAACTTTCTCAGATCTGGAACGGTTCCATGCCACTATCCATTATGAGACCATGGAGACACAACCATGTAGTCACATATCTACTGCTATTGTTGTGAGTGGCTCACACAGCTGCAGTTTTCTTATCAGAAAAAAACAAGTGTAGATCTGGGACAAAATGTTTCTTGCTGCTCAGTCCACTGTTGATTTCTGTCACATTATGGGCTTATGGAACATAGAAACTATTATAAAATAAGAAAGAAATCCATAGAATAACTTATTAGCAGCAGCTTTCAGTCAGACTATTATAACATAGCCATAATCTTTAGAACACGTATAGACCAGCCATTTCATAATCATACTAATGCAATCCATTGTAGTGCTGTGTTGGGATAACAGTCCTTGACAGCTACCGTTTGGATGCACCTTGTGTTTCAGCCCACAGAAAGTGGAATGTTGTATCATGATAGTACAGCTTTGTCATGACTGGCTTATGAATATCAGGGCAAAGGCTTGCAATAAATACTTAGAGCTTCTCAGGACTGCATGTGGTCTTTGTTTAAATGATGACTGCAGTCTCACTGCTTGTTTCTTCTGTCTTTGTTCCCATAGGAGGTGCAGCTGAATTATAAGCGTTTCATTGACTTGACAGAGTCCAGCCTGCATTCTGATTACCTGCTACAACTACGGCACCTTGGCAAGTCACCAGGGCAAGCAGATGAGGAAGTTCAGACAGACATCATGGTTGTCACTACCAAGTACCCAGCTAGAAAGTGACTGACATTGGAACCCTACCAAAGGCCAATATCAAAGACTTGTGCAGGATAAAACTGAAGTTCATTTTCTTTTTTTCAATAGGCGTATGTTTGTGATATTGTAATTGATACTATCGTTAATTTGTTTCAGTGTTTCCTAATGTGGAGTCTTTCATTTTTCCTGTATAGTAAGACTGTTAAAGTAGTGGCATTTTACAGATAGACACAATATAAACCTGGCACAAAAGGCAAAGCAATAGTTTTGTCAGAAATATATTGCTCTCAAGCCCCAGTAGCTGCATTTGATAGAGAAGAATATGACTGCAAGGGATCTTTCCACATTTTTAGCCTGTTGTAGCATCAGACCAGGAAATTAATGAAAGGAAGTACTTTCTGTGGAGGATTTACAGTTACTGCAAAAATCACTTGTTTTAGTCCCAGCAGGGGATACTGTACATAATAATATAACAGCACAGACTGTGGTGGAGCTTCGAGAATGTAAATCCCCAGGGTTTCCCAGCAGGGGTCACTGTAAGTAATAACATAGGAGCACTGACTATGAAGGTCTCAGAGTCACGACTTTCCCACCTTATTCCAGCAGGGAACACTGTAAGTAATAATTATGGGAGCACTGATTATGAGGGTCTCACTGTCACTGCATTCTCAGCTTATTCCAGCAGGGTTCACTGTAAATAATGACATAGGAGCACTGACTATGAGGGTCTCACAGCCACGACAATTCTCACCTTATTCCAGCAGGGGTCACTGTAAATAATGACACAGGAGCACTGACTGTGAGGGTCTCACAGTCACTGCATTCTCACCTTATTCCAGCAGGGGTCACTGTAGGTAATGATATAGGAATACTGACTATGGGAGCCTCACAGCCACTGCATTCTCACCTTATTCCAGCAATGGTCACTGCTGGTAATGATATAGGAAGAGGACTAGCTGTGTGTGAGGGGGCTTAAAGCCACTGCATTCTTACCTTATTCCAGCAGAGGTCACTGTCAGTAAGGAAGTAGGAACATTGACTGTGGGAGGCTCAGTGCCACCACATTTTCACCTTATTTCAACAGAGGTTACTGTAGGTAATGATGTAGGAACACTTGATTGTGGGAGGCATATCCACTGCATTCTCACCTTATTCCAGTAGAAGTCACTGTAGGTAAATGATGTAGGAACACTGGCTGTGAAGGCGGGGTGCTTACAGCCAATACATTCTTACCTTATTCCAGTAGGGGTTACTATAGGTAATGAAGTAAGAATACTGTACTCTTAGCATAACAACATGAGACTCAGTCTATAAGTAAAAGTGTAAGAATACTGAATGTTTGGGGTTGTGGTAGCTCACAGCTACTGTAGTCCAAACCTATATCAGCAGGGAGGGATCACTGCAGGTAATGATGTAGGATCAGTGACTATTGCAGAGTTCTGAACTATTGCAGTCCTACACTTTCCCATCATGGTCACAGGAGCAGTAATTGTTCAGGAATTTGCATTCAGTGCTCTTCCAGTGTCTTTCAGCAGGAATACTGGGGGTAATGGTGTACTAAATCTACACAGCTCACACCATCTCCCACTACGGTCACTGGTGGTAATTTTGTAGGAGCACAGTCTATGGGGGAGATTCCAGGCAATCCAGACAAGCCTTTTCCATCAGGGTTAGAAGAAGTAATAGTGTGAGAGCATTGTTGGGAGCTCAGAGACAATCGATTATCAGCTTGTTCCTGCAGGAGCTGTGAAGATAGTTTATTTCATTTTTTTATATTTATTTGTTAACCAGTGTAAAGCAGTGCTGTCAGTGGAACATTTTTAGATTCAGCCCAGGAAAGAAAACAAGACTCCAGGGATTAACAAGACAATAAATCGCATTATTAGAAATAATAAACATATTTAAAGAGATGATCTGTAGCAGAGTTCATTCTGCATTAGGTTCATACACATTACAATCATCACACTTCTCAGCAGGGATTTAAGAGAACAGAAAGTAGAAATAGTTTTAATTGTGGCAGACCCAGTCTGATCCAGAAGGGGTCACTGTAGGTAATGGCATATCAGTACTGTAGAATGTCATAGCTGCTGCTATCCCATCCTCTACCAGCTGGTGTCACTGTAGGCAGTTGTGCTGGAGCCCTGACTGCCACAGCTACATTAGTCCAGGCTGCATAGATAAGGTGTCAGTAAATAATCTTGTTCAAACATGTACTGTAGTGTCAGACACAACCATTATGAGTTACTGGGGGTGGGTAGTGGTACTGGGACAATTACTGTAGTTAGCTCACATGTGCTGTAGTCCCAGCCTTTTCCAATAGGAGTCACTGAAGGAGCAATGATTGTGATGGAACTTAGACCTACTGCAGTCCTGGCCTCCTGACGTAGGGGTCACCATAGTAGATGGTGTAAGAGCACTGATTATGATTTTACTCACAGTTTCTGTAGTTCCCGCTTCTCCATGCAGGGCTCAATATAAGTAAAACTGTAAAAATACTAACTGATGGGGCCAAAATGCTCAGTTATCCTGTTTTTTTAACAACCTAAGGAAGGGTAGCTGGAAATATCACCTCAGTATTAGCTCTGTTCTGATTGGGTGGCCATGGTGGTGCAGCAGTTAGCATTGCCGCCTCACAGCAAGAAGTTCTCTGGTTCAATCCTCGGCTGGGGTGCCTTCTGTGTGGAGTCTGTATGTCCTCCCTGTGGTCGTGTGGGTTTCCTCCGGGTGCTCCGGTTTCCTTCCACATCCCAAAGACATACTGTAGGTGGATTGGACACTCTAAATTGGCCCTAGGTGTGAGTGTGTGCATGTGTGTGCCTTCTGTGGAAGGTTGGGTGCTGGGCTGGCAACTTGACACTGTAAAACTCCACTGCCAATCATGAGCGGACAGATGATCTGCTGTGGCGACCCCTAACTGGGAAAAGCCGAAAGAAGAAGAAGAAGATTAGCTCTGTTCTGATTGCTCAGATTATCAGGTGAGAGATCCTTGAGAACAAATTGTATTAAGTTGGTTGTGTTCTGAGTGTTGTTTTGCTAAAGAATTACAAGAATCAGAAGGTAACAAAAGAACTCGAATCATAATGAAAAAACAGGGTCAAAGGAAGGAATGCAGGTTCCATACTTTGAAAGAGTGTCCTGTTAGTGCTAAGCCCAAACACTGCATTTCTCAGAATGGGAACAGAATACTGATCGGCTTGTGAGTGTCATGGATAAAATTGCTTATTAATTATCAACTCTTCGTCAAACTCTTAAGTTAAAATATGTTACTTCAAATCTTTCCCAGGAGCAAGAGCTTGCCAACAAGTTTATTTTTCTGCATCTAGTCATATCTTGGCCTTCCTTTCATAGTTAGTGAGAGGGTGTTGATAAAAAGTGACAGACTATGTTGATGGTTTCTCTTTAACCTTTTTGCCACAGTTATCTCGTTCATCAGCACAGAGCTGTTCATCAGCCTTTTTTGGCTGAAAGCCCAGCTTAAATTCATTAGTGTAGAAACCGAACAAAGAATTAAGTCAGAGAGATGCTTTAATACATGTGTATGTATATTGAGACGTGTGTGCGCGTGTGTGTGTGTGTGTGTGTGTGTGTGTGTGTGTGTGTGTGTGTGTGTGTGTGTTGTGGATGCCTGGTATAATATTCCTGAGTTGTCTTTCTGTATTTCATTTAAAAAGAACACAAACAATTTTTGAAGTATAAATTTAGATTTACTGGAAAATATTATTAGATAATGAAGATATGTTTCATTTACTTAATACATTATGGTATTTTATGTTATAATTATAGTATTCATAAAACAACAATATTGACATTTCTTAAACATTAAATTTTGTACCAGTTTACACTTTTGACTTCTTTTATTAAATTCAAGTGTGTCTCTTTTGCTTATTAAATACTTTAAAGATATGTTAAAGATATATTACATTAATAAAAAGTAATATACCATGTTACATTTCAGCAGTTTATTCGCTTGGGTACAGCAGTTATACAATGTATAATTCAATGTCACATTTTCATATAGTTACTGATACACAATACAGTGTTAAATGAGCCTTGCTAGCCCCAGGCAGAGTTAGAGCCAGTAAGTAGTTAACATTTCAGAACTCAGTCAGAAAAAGAAATATATAAAGATTGTATGTGTGTGTGTCTCTCTCTGTCTAGATATATATATATATATATATATATATATATATATATATATATATATATACACATAATATATATATGCAGTATATATCACGTATCTCACCCACATATGCATGCACCATAAACAGACATGCACGCACACACACACACACACACACACACACACACACACACACACACACACACACACACACACACACACTTGACAATTTAGAGGATTGCCATTTCACTTATTAGCATGTCTTTCAGATGTGGTAGAACACAGAGGAAGGTGTCACAAACCTATGTAGGTTTATGGAGGGTATGACAGTTGAAGACAACAGGGAGAGGACATCTAGATTCTGCAGAGAATATACCCCAGATGAGAATTAATGTAGAGGACTATATGTAATGAGGCAGAAATGCTAACAGTTGCACAATTATCCAGCCATATGTGCACATGTATGTGTTTGTCCTGTGACAGACTGGTATCTGAGTACCCAGTCCAAGATTAGCTCTTTTCCGACTGTTCCTTACACCCACTATTTGCTGGAATAGGGCAACATGAAAAGGATAAAGTGGGAACTTGACAACACAGACCTGAGGGTATGTATGGGTGTGTGTATATATATATATATATATATATATATATATATATATATATATATATATATATACACACACATATGAATATGTACATACATGTGTATGCTTTGACACCCCACCACTGGACCAGTAATCAAGGAGCCTCAATCCTCATCACTAGCACCAGTAGGGATGTACATTGGGAGGATGCCAGGTAAACACACAGTATTTCCAGATGCATCTCTCTGCATCAAATGCAATTTCCCTTAAGAGCACACAGAAACCACAGTCAGTCTGGGGCTGGTTTCTTCAGATCCCCAGTAAGACTCCCCAGTGGCACAGCTATAGGTTTGAGATCTCAGCTGAGTGGCCAAGCCAAGGCATCCAGCATCCTCTCTGTCCAACCAGTGCTTCATGTCCCTGGCTTGACTTATACACACACACATGGGAAAGGCTGGCACAAGTTTACTAGCTATGCCCCCTTTTGCCCAGACTATAAGGTAGTTATCACTGCCACCAGCCAGCTCCCTATCAGCTACTTTATGGCCCTTAACAAAGGGTGTCCAATCCTACTGTGTAATGTTACTATCAATACAAATGGTAGTTTGACCAAGAACAATGCTATTAGGAGTGTCCCACACAGTGTCACCAAATAAATATGCAAGTACTCTCAGGACTTAAATATGTCTAGACAGATCACCCACAATGAAATGTTTAAATATGTTTAATAATAAATAATAAAATAACAAGACAGTACTAAATATATCTATGCAGTGACATCAGAGTTTAAAACCACAGGAAATATTTAAAACAACATTGCAGGACAGTCTCAAATAAATAAATACAAATATCTGTGCTAAGCTTTGCTATATTCCAGACTATATCTAAGAGAATTACTATAACTTAGAAACTTAATTAGAGCAGCAAGGCAAATGTGTGGTGAATGGGTCTTCTCTAGTTGTTGCCAGGTCCAAGACAGAATACAGAATGCAGAGTCTTTCTCAGAGAGTTCTTAAATTAATATCTCAAATATTACTGCTGGGATAGCTTGCAGAATGACATCATTTCATGTCATCTGATTCTATCCCAGGTAAAGCCCCACTGCTGAAACATAGCAGTATTTAGCATCTAGCTGTGAAAATATATACACAAGGGCTTTCCCTCAGATTTTTGCAGATCCTGGAAGTGATAAAACAATAAAACACTTCCAAGGCAATACAGAAAACTTCTCAGCACAGACATTGTATCTGTTGCTGCACTGAAACTAAAATATAACATATTTTTATTGTGTGGCCATAAAATAATTTATTTTCTGAAGTAAACCTTCTGTATCCCAGTTTTCACTGTTACAATATATACATTTAAACAGTTATATTAGTGTATGTACATTTATGTTCTGTTCTAGTAGGGTATGCTGTGGTTACATCTTAAGCACTTTGCAAAAACCTTTTCAACACACCCTTCTGTACCAGCAGTTTGATATACACCTGACATACAGTTCTAATACATTTGCAACACAAGTATCTTATATGAATCATGTTGATATTCACAAATGACATATAATTATGTACAAAATTCCAGATAGCTGCACTGGCAGTATCTCCGTTTGTTGCACTTCTATATAAATCATGTTAATATTCACATATGACATATAATTATTTACAGAATTCCAGCTAGCTGTGCTGGTACTACCTCCTTTGTCACACATGCATACATGTATGTGTATGGGAGAGTTTATAATAAGTGAAACTCCCAAATGGTTGACAAGACAGATGATCGACAGGTAAGCAAGACTGACAGTCCCTGAAATTGTGGAATATGCCCCTTCTCTCATAGTTGTGCGATCTCAGAGTTAGTATATGTAGTTTGCAGGTGGTGTGGGGGGCTTGCCTGCCTTAGTGCCAACAAAACAACAGCAGGTTTATTTCACAAGATCCAAGGTTGTGTCTCAGAGTATGCTCTTTAGGGTGGCAGTCTTTTTTTTTCACCCTTTTTGCAGTTGATGTTTTTAGTGTCAATTTACAAAATTTAGGGATAACTTCAGTATCTCTCTCTCTCTGTCTGTCTCTCTCTATATATGTGTGCGTGTGTGTGTGTGTGTGTGTGTGTGTGTGTGTGTCGAATGGTTTTACTGCACAAAGTTCAAATGCTAAGACAGACTAAAAGTCTTTGAACCAGAAAGATTGGAATACAAAAAAAAACTTTGGATCACACAGATTTAAAGTAAACTAAAAAAATGTTTTTATCCTCCATGCCCACTGCTAATTATGGGTCTATATTATCAGATCAAAACTTTAGTTAGTCGAATAACTAAAGATCGATCTGGTAATTTTGAAATCCAAAAACTGCGCAATGTCCGATTTCACGCAGGGAAAGTATTCCCTTGGTCACATGAAAAAAAAACTTTTAACCCCAAATCAAGTGGGGCTTCACCCCCAACACCCCCTGATGTTGGGGGGCTGTGTCCCCCACACACCCCCTAACTAAATATACCAACTCTGGGATTACTCTACATTGGAGAAAAGGGCATAATCCGCATAATGGCCAAGGGAATTCTTTTCCTGTGTGAAATCGACCATTCGCGTTTTTTTGATTTTGATATTACCAGATCGAGCTTTAGTTATTCGACTAACTAAAGTTTCGATCTGGTAATATAGACCTGCTAATTATATATATACCAACTCTGAGATCACACTACAATGTGAAAAGGGCAAATTCCTTGATCTCCACTGTACTGCAATCTCGAGCACATAAACAGCAGCAACATTCAAACTCTGCAGCCATTAATTTATGCTCTCAAACTCTTGTGAGACTGACCATGTAAATGGAACCTATATAAATACAAGGAGATGCTAGAAATTATTGAAACAGCCAAATGTCAATATTGCTAATGTCCACAACAGAGGATCAGCAGCAACAACAACAAAAAAACACATATTTATGCATGCGCATATATATCCTTAGAGCACTAAAGTTAAAAACATTGTCTTTGCAGGGGGAAGGGCAAGCTGCCCTGCACCCCCCACTAGTTGTATCTGCTAACTGCAGGATTGCACAATACCGGGGAAAGGACATATTCCCCAACCCCTGTAATTTAGTGATTTCATACATCTGTTAACCTAGTCAACCAAATTGTATCAACTAAACAGACTTAAATGATATAGTCAACTTTATTTCTGGCAATTTGATATATATATATATATATATATATATATATATATATATATATATATATATATATGTGTGTGTGTGTGTGTGTATATATATATATATATATATATATATATATATATATATATATATATATATTTTTTTTTTTTTTTTTTTTTTTAATGTGTGTGTGAGGACATATATATGAATTTTTCATATATATATATATATATATGTATATACACACACACACACAATATGTACAGGTCTATCTCAGATAACTGATAGACAAAAATCTCAAACTGCATTACCTTGAAAGTTAAAACATCAAAGTGACTTTTTCCCTGAATGTTGGTAAAACAAAAAATGGATTTTTTTGCAGGGGTGAGAACACAGAATGTTGGAAATGTCACAAGAAGGAAGATTGACTGCATGCAGGTAAGGTAAGTGTGGGTTTCGAATAGTTATGCCAAAACTTTCAGATAATCTGAATGTTTCAGCATTAGGGAAGGCAGTGCCTGTGGCAGTGTTTTTGGGATAGGGATAGATTAAGGACATCATGAGGGGCTAGATTTAGTGTTTCTATGTGTTTGTGTGTGCATGCATGTGCATGTTGCTGCATGCGTGGTGTGTTTGAGTATCTTGTGTAGTAGTAGTGTTACGGAAAGGATTTCTCTAAGGTAAAGTGCAGGTTAGGATTAGCATGCATGTATTTCAGTATGATGCATATGGTCAGCAGTGCTGACCAGAGTGTGAGCTATACAGCCATGCTCTACATGGCCTCTTTGGCCATCATGCTACCCATCTGCTCCTTATGAGCATGCTTGGGCATGGTCATTACCTTGCTGTGCTGTATATGCCTCACAACCTTTGTTCTCCTCCTCACTTTTATTCTTTATTTGGTTGTCATGTCACTAACGTATTTTACTACTTCTGCAGTTATAGGAGTTTATTATATTAACATTGAATTGTGTTTACCATTACAATACCATTACAAACATTTTCCTTTGCTTGTATTCTGATGTTTGTACCTTTTCTATTTCTGTGGGCTGAACTTAAAGACCATCTAAGTGCATCAGAAATCTGCCCCGCTCAACAAAGTATAAATATGCCGTAGTATGGCCCAGTTACAAAGCTTCACATACCTTAACTGGTCACAATGCACATGCACAACCAGATTAGGTCTTATAGCATGGATAGGCTGATAACAAATTATGTTACTGGTGCGATTCAGCAATATTGTGCTATATTGTCTTATTAGCATAATCATCCTTACTAACTCAGGTAATCATATGGTCACCATGCTGTGAGAGGCTCAGTTGTTGATGTGGATAGGCCACAGCAAACAGAAGGTACCAGAATATAGGGAAAGTAACAGCTGACATGACTACTGGTAAGGTATGGCACATTGCAGGAACAGCAGTAGGGGGAATGGCTGCCTTGTACAGCTGCCACACAATACTAATTGTTGTGACTAACAAATGCAATAGCCTTGGTAGGGATATGGCAGATAGTATTGGGATGGTGGTGGCCAACAAAATTAGGGCATAGGAAACAGACAGTAAATGCTGAAATGTGGGTGGGGGACGAGGAGTGAATATCCAGCTTGTAAGGCCACGGGGAACAGGCGAAACAGTTGCTGTTCCCATTGTGGGAGTAGGGGCGGGACAGCTGTCCATGCCTGACAGTTTATAATTGTTGAGGTATGACATAGCACAGAACCTGAGAAACAGGCATGATAGCTAACATACATTTAGGGGATGGGAATCCAAAGAAAACACAGGGAGACTGCATTGCATAGCCACAGTGCAGTGGATGCTGATCCTAGAGTTCTATGGGCACATTCCATGCTGTAGGCACTGCTGAGAGGGGCAGTGTAAGCACCACATGCACAGACATAACACAGTCTGGCACAGCAGTTATGTGACTGCATAGTATGAGGCAGTACCTCACCAGTGGGGTGAGGGAGGCAGTGAGGTGGTGGGGCTTGTCCAAGATGGACAGTTTTGTATACATATACTGATCTATGTGTGTTTTCACAGGTGTACAGGAGCTGCCATTGCATCCCAACAAGGGCACAGTACTGAGCAGTTTATATTGCAGGAGACATTCTGCTGAAGGCTGTACTGACATATAGCAGTCATATCCTAGAGATAGATAAGGCAGGTATGGCCTTCATGGACTAGGTGTGGCAGAAAATGGTGCTGCAGATAAATGATGTTGGTGGGCACAATTGTTCAGTGATACATGTACATTAGAGGATGACTGACATGATCTTGCATTTAAGAAACAGGGCACATTACATAACTGCTGCCAGGTTTGCCACCAAGGCTGCACCCCCAATTGATCATCATCTCACAGGTGGAGTAGTTCCTAATAAAAATAAGACATGATATTGACAGGATATGGATGTTAACTGGTCAGGACTGCCTGGGTATTTCTTGTGGATGCCACAGGTGAGTAGTGTAAATGCCAGTTATGTAGCATATTTTGTAGCTCATCTGCCTGCTGTATGCAGACTTCACTATGTGCTCTACTGTCATACAGGAAAAACAGGGCTTCAACTCTGAACAACTGCTGCACAAGTGATGACTGCACATATGTCTGTGGGGGAAGCATCAGGTAAATTGTGTGACATGTCATTGCTAGATTCACTGTGCAGTGTCCTTAAACATAGTATGTTATCTTTCTGTCAGTCAGAATCCTCAGGACAGCAGCAGACTCGTTCTATACTGATAGGTCTGTTGAACACACAGTTGTTGGTGGCAGTCAGTTTGTAGCCTGCTAAGTTATTTGTATTCCTTCACAGGTTCCTCTGGGAGAGGATCCAGCAGTGCAGGTCTGCACATGCCTGAAATCAGAACATCTGCAGAGACTGACAGTAATGGCATTGTGCAATTGGCACAGTCTGAGAACATAGTGGTACTTTCAGAGTGAATCAAACATTCTCCTCTTCCACAGCTGAGGGGACTGCAGAAGCCCAGGATGGCCTTCCTGCTTCCCCAGTGTTTAGTGTGAAATGTTCTTTCCTTGTGCATCCCTCCCATGGCACCCAGACAGCAGAAACACCATCAGCATCTTAGAGATGCACAATGTTGATGTGCAGAGACATGGCATTGGGGCAAGGTGCATTGGTGCCATTGACAACCTGAGTCATGGGTATGACATGATATTGAACTTCTCCTAGGCATCTGTCAGCAAATAAATGTGCAGGTTTCTGATCTTTGCACAGAGGGATGTCACACAGACCATGTTGGAGGTTCTCAAAGTGCTGTGTGGCCTGCATGAAGACATCCATGGCCTGTGTGAATGCTTCTAACCACGGAGGAACAACAGCTCACATGGCAGTAATTAGTGGGTCCTTATGGTCTTTGGTACATGTCAAACATAGCTGAGGTATTGGATGGTTGCACACTGCAGGATATAATGGCTGCTTTGCACACCTGACTACTACCCTGACCATGGCCACATGTCAATTTTGACAGTACTTGTCACACCACTGCCTCCATCCCTGGCTGTGGCCACTTGTGCAGATACGGATGTTACTATTCTGGCTCCACCATCACCTCTGTCCATGGCCATGGAAGCCTTCATGGACATGCATAATATTTGTTCAGCTCCACTTTGGGCTCACAAATACATCATAGTCATGGTCATTTCACAATGGTTGCTTTCCAGATGGTATCCCCCTAAATGATCTATAGCCTTGGCTTGACAGGCTGTACTGACAGCCACCCACCTTCCTTGAACACAGCAGTGGATGTATCCACAAAAATGCATAGGGAGTTCCCTTCCTGTGGCCAACCCAGAAGTACATGCCTCCACACATGCCTCTGCAGAGACAGCTGCTATATCTGGACAGCACTCCATTCTTGGAAGGTCCATAAAATCATCAGAGGACATGGCCTCTTCACAACAGCCTAGCCCTGTGCAATTTACCTCAGGCACTACCAGTGACCTCTCCACCTATGTGGTCTCTTGCCTCTGTGCCCTCACCTGTGCATATAATGATGACAGTAGCCTGCGCATCCCCTGGCTTATGTGGGTTAGGTCACATCTGATCTACAGCATGGCCAGTCTATGCAATGTACTGCAAGGCCTGGATGTGTAAATATGTGCTTCACTTTTATTCTGTGTTTGTCCTGTCATGGCCAAGCATTGTGAAGTGGAAACCATTTCTTTCTCAGTGTCATGACATATTGCACCCAACTCTGCCTCACATGGGAGTGTACAGCAGCTACATCCTCTTTTGACCCCTCAGCCAGCTCCTCCTCCACTGCTGGCCCACCACTGTCCATGAGTACTGTGGTCTCACCTTACTACCTTACTGTAACTGTTTACCATGTTGTGTAGCATGGCACACACCACAGATAGATTGCTGCATATCTTTGGTGTGTACTTCAGTGAACTGCCAGATGTATCCAGGCAGCAGAAGTGAGACTTCACCACTCCAAATGCACATTCAGTGATATTTCCTATCTATGCAAGTACATTATTATATGCTGTTTCTCCTTCAATCTGAGGGTTGTGGATGGGGGTCATCAGACATGGCTCCAAGCCAATTTACCTTCAGTTGGTTGACTAACATGAATGTCGACATCCTGAAGGTAAATTACTCTACTCTGAAAACATAAACATCAAGTTTGCATGGATTGAGGTTACTTCTCAGCACATGGATATTACTTAAACAAAAAAAAAAAAACAACATCCTGCTCATGTGTGGGGCTGCACCCCCCCCCCAGTAATTATATGTACTAACTCTGACATTACACAATCCCTGAGGAAAGGGAATATTCCTTTATCTGGTGATTGTCAATCTTGCACACCTGTTGACCATCTGTATTGCTGACCAAAGCTGTCAATTATACAGATGTCGACCAAATTCCCTGTTGACCAAAACAACAGAACCTCTTCAAGGCATATACAACATCACCTCTAACACACAATGGAAGACCTATTATGAGTGGTCTGCTACCTCTGTTCTTGTCACTGGACCATCATTGGTTCTAGGGCTGAAAATATGAACACTGAACAAGTAGATGGTCTTGTGAAAATACCCCACAAGAAGCACTTGTACAGGTCACCCATGTACCAGATGAAGCAATCGTGGGAAAATGTCTGGATGGCACACAGACACACTGTCTATAGTACCATGTGCATTGCACACCACATGGCAAATGGAGTATAACTCTTCTAGCTGATATACTGGACACCAACTGGACAAGGTGGGACCTTGATGGTGATGTGGATGCATTCTGTGACCCCAGGACCTTAAGGAAATGGGTAGTGTCATTGAATTCCTTCAGTGGTGGTTGTTCTCTCTTCTGCTGTCTGTGGGAATCATATCTGCCTCTCCACATGCATCAGCATCACATATAATAACTGTTGCAGGGTTTTTGTGTCTGAGGGCTTCATTTTGTACATCATGTTTGGTTGCTGATGAAGGATTTACCAAAACCGGTACAACCATGTCAATGTACAGTTATGTTATTTTGCTGCCTTGAAGTTTGACATTAAATAACGATTGCCTGTGTCATGGAGTTGAGTGCTGGCTTTCTTTTTTTCACTTTTGGTTTGGTTTTTCAGCCATGCAACAGCCGTTCGTGCAGGAGGATGTTTTGGATTTATTGAGGCTTGAGAAACTCTGAAGGTTCCCCACGGTTGAACATTGGAAGGAAAGACCCCTATGGCAAGAATACTTAATGATAATCTACATAACCATTCTGTGCTCCAGGATAAGCATTCCACACATCATCTGTGTTCCCGAATGATGAGAACATCAGTTAACCAGCTCCAATATGATATGCCATCTAACTTAAATCTGAGTCATTACTGCTTTTATTACTGTCAAATTCAGTTTTATTCCAATTTTTATTTGTATGCAGACTTAGCAATATATTTGAGTTAGTGAGTATGTTTCTGGTGTTCATTTTTTAGTATTTCTGCATTTGATAGTTTCCCTTGCTAAATGACATTTGAAGATGCTATCATACTGTAATTTGTGTTTGCAAAAAGAATTTTGTTTTTACAGTGCTTTCAGCAGAAGTAACAGAAACTAGCTTTGCTACTTTAAATTTGTCTGCTCACATTTGCCATTTTATTTCTGTAATATATAATACGATTATATCATGAAATATAGAAAACTCAAAACACCAAACCTCAAAATACAGAAAAAAAGACTGACTCACCGAACACTGAACCCTTCTTCCCCACTTCACCCCGTGCACCACCTTACTCAAGTGTGCTGACCCTAACCCTATGTATTATGTTACTAAAAACCCTTTCCTGAAAAGTACCACTGCACAAGACCAAAGGACACAAAATGCACACAGTACCAAACTTGCACTGTACTGAATGTATCCCCTTACCTAACCCTTGTTCTAACCCTAACCTGTGAACACTTGCACATTCATCTTCCTGCACACTTCTACTTAGCTACACTATATAAAACTTTAATTCAGCATTATTAAATCTTCACAAATATACATTCAGTCATTTGTAAATTCTGTATTTTAAGTTCTGACAAACACCTTTCTTTATTTGAGCATTCTATATTTTGAATTGTAAATATTATACAATTATATCAAAAAATGTTGACAACTAAAATGACCAAACAGCAAAGTAGCAAAAAAAAAAAAAGAGTCAATTACATAAAAACCTAAACGGACTAAACACCAGCACTGAAAACAATGCAACTACCCTATACAACCCTCCCAATCACCATATACCAAGCTAAACATTTTTATAGGGGTACAAGTAACCTCTCTCTCTGGACTTAGATATGCCAGCTCCACTGTCATGGAAACTGTAAGGGACAAATTTATTTAACATTTGTTTACCAGTATAGTCCAACTGGGACAGAGCCCATTTTCAGCAGAGGCCCGGGGATAAATGCTCCAGATGCATGTCTTTGGAATGTGAGATGAAACTGAAGCACCTGGAGGAAGCCCACACAAATGCAGGGAGGACGTGCAGACTCCTCACAGAAGGCACCCCGGCTGAGAATAAAACCAGAGAACCTGTTGCTGTGAGAGCAACAATGTTAACCGCTGTACCACTCCGTCGCCGAAATCTCCCTGAACAAGTGAATCACTGTTGGCACACATTAACTAATGGTACTGGCTGTGATTTCTTAACATAAAACAACCATAACTGTTTAAAATACTTACTCAAGCACACCTAACCAGAGCACAATATTCCACTCACACAATAAACTGACTACTTGGAAGCCAACCAAATGTGTGTTTGGAATATTGGGCACTCAGTATTTCCCAGACTAGTGCAAACCTGTTAATCAAAGGAATCTTTACATTTTCTACTTCACGCCCACACAGGGACATATTCAGAAATCTACAACAATGGCATCACGTAAGGGCTATCCTTCAAAGGTTTATATTGTGCATAATATGCCAAAAAACAAAACAAATGAATAAGTAGAAATAGTCAAGACTCCATTCCATGCTTTTTTAGTATTTTGGATGGAATCATGATTATTGTAAACCCAACTTTTGTCTGGCAGTTAATGCAGTGAATTAAGGCTATGAGCTGTTTGTTATCTGTTTTCTGTAGTCCAGACTTTTTCTTTCAGACTGTGTTTGCCAGTTGTATGACTCTGAGCCAGTCATTTACCCAGATAGTGGTCTGGGGCATTTCAGAACTTGGGCTAGGCTCCTCAATGGTCCCCTTGACTGCATGCCTAGTGACCACCTATGAACTAATATACACTGATACCTCCAGCATGGTGGCTCAATGGTAAAATCTCTATTTCACAGGTCCAGGAGTTCAGTCCTAACATATGGTTACTGTGTGTATGGAGAGCTGCATGTTTTTTTTTTCTGTTCTAGGTTACATTTGCCCCAAGCTTGCAAACCATCATGCCTCCACTCTAACAGACAGTGCCTGTTCATTTCTACACTCTAACAGACAGAGCTCATTCATTCCTCCACTCTAACAGATGATGCCCATTCATTCCTGCACTCTAATAGATGGTGCATGTTCATTCTTTCAGTCTAACAGATAGTGCCTGTTCAATCCTGCACCGTAACAAGCAGAGCATGTTCATTCCCACACTCTAATGGTCAGTGCCTGTTATTCCCACACTCAAACAGACAGAGTCCATTCACTCCTGCACAGTAACAGACAGAGCCCATTTATTCCTGCACCATAACAGACAGAGCCTGTTCCATCCTGCACCATAACGGACAGAGCCCATTCAATCCTGCACCGTAACAGACAGAGCATGTTCAATCCTGCACCGTAACAGACAGAGCGTGTTCACTCCTGCACTGTAACAGACAGAGAATGTTCAATCCTGCATTGTAACAGACAGAGAATGTTCAATCCCGCAACATAACAGACAGAGCATGTTCAATCCTGCACCGTAACAGACAGAGCCTGTTCAATCCTGCACCATAACAGACAGAGCATGTTCAATTCTGCACCATAACAGACAGAGCCTGTTCAATCCTGCACCATAACAGACAGAGCATGTTCAATCCTGCACCGTAACAGACAGAGCCTGTTCAATCCTGCACCATAACAGACAGAGCCTGTTCAATCCTGCACCATAACGGCCAGAGCATGTTCAATCCTGCCCTGTAACAGACAGAGCATGTTCAATCCTGCACCGTAACAGGCAGAGCATGTTCAATCCTGCACTGTAACAGACAGAGCGTGTTCAATCCTGCACCATAACAGACAGAGCCTGTTCAATCCTGCACCATAATGGACACAGCCCATTCAATCCTGCACTGTAACAGACAGAGCATGTTCAATCCTGCACCGTAACAGACAGAGAATTTCAATCCTGCATTGTAACAGACAGAGAATGTTCAATCCCGTAACATAACAGACAGAGCATGTTCAATCCTGCACCGTAACAGACAGAGCCTGTTCAATCCCGCACCATAACAGACAGAGCCCATTCAATCCTGCACCATAACAGACAGAGCATGTTCAATCCTGCACTGTAACAGACAGAGCATGTTCAATCCTGCACCGTAACAGACAGAGCGTGTTCAATCCCGCACCATAACAGACAGAGTGTGTTCAATCCTGCACCGTAACAGACAGAGCCCTTTCAATCCTCACCATAACAGACAGAGCATGTTCAATTCTGCACCATAACAGACAGAGCCTGTTCAATCCTGCACCATAACAGACAAAGCCTGTTCAATCCTGTACCATAACAGACAGAGCCTGTTCAATCTTCTACTGTAACAGATAGAGGCCCTTTCAGTCCTGCACTCTAACAAACCCCATTTATTCTGACACTCTCACAGTTAGTGTCTATTTATTCTTTCACTCTAACAGATGGTGCCCATTCAGTCCTACAATGACAGTGCTCATTTGACCAAGAGATGAGACAAGAGATATTTGAGGGGGCCATCGCTCAGGCAGCTATGAGTGTGCTTATACTCTCACTAGCATTCTAATAATGACACAAAATGTTTTGATTAGCCTAACCTTATCTACTGAGTGGGAGGAATAAGAGACCCACTATGCCCTCCCCTTACAAGTGTATGCCTTTGGTAACTTACTTATGAAAGCCACCCATTGGTGGTTTACTGAGCCTGATGCCTGCCCAGGCCACCATCTGCATCACCAATCCTCCTCCAAGAAACAGTGGCAGTGGGTGCAGCTGGCTTTGCTGCTCTCTTACATTTTTTTATTAATAATTTGTCCTACCCACAGTTTTAGTCTGAACAGATGATATAAAGATGATGTCAGTGCATGTAGAATTTACATTTTCTTTTGATGCACATCCTTCCTACTTCAGGATGCCTGTCAGCATCCTCCTCCATGTTCAGAGCTGCCTGCCTGCTAGAAACACATATCATTATTGGCAGGAGCTGTAAAGCCTTCATAAACTGCATCCTTTCCCTGAGAAAGTAGAGGTGGACACTTTCTGCCTGGGGATCTCCTCTGTCAACCAAGCAACATGTGGGCAATTATTTGAACCACCAGCTCACCAGCATCACAGACAAAACCTCTCTGTATCATCAGGCCAGCCAACTCCAAACAGCAACTCATCAGTTCCCCCACCTAAATCTGTAGAGCAACTGCTGTAAGTTATGTCATTTCTTAGTTCACCAGTCTCTTCCAGCCACCCCAACCTATTCCTAAACCGGGACTACCAGGTTTAACCACTGCAATACTGGGTTAGCTTATTCCTGGCAGTTTTACATTCTCCCCTATTTGTTAACACATTGTCACACCATAGACGAAGTACTGTGTATCCACCACTGCTTGTATGAAACATTGCTTTCTTGGGTTACCCCAAATGCATCCACCATCTGTCTTCAAATACTGCCCCTTTTTTTACATTTTTTAAAAGGTGCTGCACTTTTGAGTTCTGATTCCTTAGAAATTATATCATGAACATCTACCACATCTCTCTACTCTTCTGGGGTATATATGCAACTTCCTTCTATCATGAATATCTCCCACATCCCTGTGATCCTCTGGGGTATATGTACAACTTCCTCATATCATAAATATCTCCCACATCCCCCTGATCCTCTGGGGTATATGTACAACTTCCTCATATCATGAATATTTCCCACATCCCTCTGATCCTCTGGGGTATATGTACAACTTCCTCATATCATAAATATCTCCCACATCCCTCTGATCCTCTGGGGTATATGTACAACTTCCTCATATCATGAATATCTCCCACATCCCTCTGATCCTCTGTGGTATATGTACAAATTCCTCATATCATGAATATCTCCCACATCCCTCTGATCCTCTGGGGTATATGTACAACTTCCTCATATCATGAATATCTCCCACATCCCTGTGATCCTCTGGGGTATATGTGCAACTTCCTCATATCATGAATATCTCCCACATCCCTGTGATCCTCTGGGGTATATGTACAACATCCTCATATCATGAATATCTCCCACATCCCTCTGATCCTCTGGGGTATATATACAACGTCCTCATATCATGAATATCTCCCACATCCCTCTGATCCTCTGGGGTATATATACAACTTCCTCATATCATGAATATCTCCCACATCCCTCTGATCCTCTGGGGTATATGTACAACTTCCTCATATCATGAATAACTCCCACATCCCTCTGATCCTCTGGGGTATATGTACAACTTCCTCATATCATGAAGATCTCCCACATCCCTCTGATCCTCTGGGGTATATGTACAACTTCCTCATATCATGAATATTTCCCACATCCCTCTGATCCTCCGGGATATATATACAACTTCCTCATATCATGAATATCTCCCACATCCCTCTGGTCCTCTGGAGTATATGTACAACTTCCTCATATCATGAATATCTCCCACATCCCTCTGATCCTCTGGGGTATATGTACAACTTCCTCATATCATGAATATCTCCCACATCCCTCTGATCCTCTGGGGTATATGTACAACTTCCTCATATCATGAATATCTCCCACATCCCTCTGATCCTCTGGGGTATATGTACAACTTCCTCATATCATGAATATCTCCCACATCCCTCTGATCCTCTGGGGTATATGTACAACTTCCTCATATCATGAATATCTCCCACATCCCTCTGATCCTCTGGGGTATATATACAACTTCCTCATATCATGAATATCTCCCACATCCCTGTGATCCTCTGGGGTGTATGTACAACTTCCTCATATCATGAATATCTCCCACATCCCTGTGATCCTCTGGGGTGTATGCACAACTTCCTCATATCATGAATGACTCCCACATCCCTCTGATCCTCTGGGGTATATGTACAACTTCCTGATATCATGAATGTCTCCCACATCCCTCTGATCCTCTGGGGTATATGTACAACTTCCTCATATCATGAATATCTCCCACATCCCTCTGATCCTCTGGGGTATATGTACAACTTCCTCATATCATGAATATCTCCCACATCCCTCTGATCCTCTGTGGTATATGTACAACTTCCTCATATCATGAATATCTCCCACATCCCTCTGATCCTCTGGGGTATATGTACAACTTCCTCATATCATGAATATCTCCCACATCCCTCTGATCCTCTTGGGTATATGTACAACTTCCTCATATCATGAATATCTCCCACATCCCTCTGATCCTCTGGGGTATATGTACAACTTCCTCATATCATGAATATCTCCCACATCCCTGTGATCCTCTGGGGTATATATACAACTTCCTCAAATCATGAATATCTCCCACATCCCTCTGATCCTCTGGGGTATATATACAACTTCCTCATATCATGAATATCTCCCACATCCCTGTGATCCTCTGGGATATATATACAACTTCCTCATATCATGAATATCTCCCACATCCCTCTGATCCTCTGGGGTATATGTACAATTTCCTCATATCATGAATATCTCCCACATCCCTGTGATCCTCTGGGGTATATGTACAACTTCCTCATATCATGAATATCTCCCACATCCCTCTGATCCTCTGGGGTATATATACAACATCCTCATATCATGAATATCTCCCACATCCCTGTGATCCTCTGGTGTATATGTACAACTTCCTCATATCGTTTGTCTGTGGCTTTATGGTACCAACTTTATAACAGTTTTGTTTCCCTTTAAGACTGTTTTCATCCTGCATCCTTAAAAAACACTGCTGTTTCTCAAATTATTCATTAAACCACTAAGAATGTCTCAGCCTTGGAAAGAAAATATTTATTATATATTTAATCAATTGATGGCTTTCCTCCAAATGCTGTGGGTGGGTGTATTTGCACTGTTTGCTACTAAGCCAAACCTCTAATTAGCAGTGTTTAGCAATATGTCTGTCATAGAATACGAAGCTACAATACTTTCTAACAAACACTAGTTTAATTTTCTTCTAAAGCCAAACTGTTATAAGCCCTTTCCCTCAACAATGCCCATCAAAACAAAAAGTGTCTGAAAAGATTCAGAATGGCATACTGAGTTCAGCACTGTAAACATACTGCTGGGAACAGTGGTGAGTGTATCTGAGTAATACATGTATTAATGAGTTCATTAACATTTGAGTATATTTTATATTCTTATTAGTGCAATCTTATCCCAAAAATACCATTGTCAGATGTACTGCTACAACTGAAGCCCCTGAAATTCAGCACCAGTGGAACTCTGTTTGTATAACAATTATATAGTAGTACACAGCCAGGTAGGGTTACCACCTATCTCTCTTTGTGCAGGGCAGTCCCTTTTAGGCAGTTGTGTCCTGCAGGAAAAAAAAAAAAATGACAAATGTTCTGAGAATTTAGAACAAAAAATATTTCCTAAATTTTCTTTAGTAGTTTCGTAAAACAATAATTTTATATCTGAAACACCTAAATATTATATGAAACAATATAAGCAACTCAAATGCTATAAGAATAAGCTTTTATTTTGGCAAAAAGTGAAGTACTGTCCTTTGCACTGACTGTGGGTATGGTTTGTCCTGCAAAATCTTGCATTTTTACAAAAAAATGTCCCACTTTAGGCATTTGAAAATGTGGCAGCCCTATACACAGGCTGTCATTTCTGGGGATGAATTTTCAACCTAGTGCATCTTGTGCACTGCCAGACTTTGTACCCGTTTGAACTCCCAGACTTTGTACCCATTTGCACTGCCAGATGTTGTATCCGTTTGCACTGCCAGACTTTGTACCCATTTCAGATATCTTGCTATTACTGTTTGTAGTGACATTCCGTTGTAGCTAATGGTAGGGCTGCTGAGAGTTGAAATCCAAATGTAATATAGAACAGCAATCAGAAATATCTCATGTAGAAGTCAGAACTCCTATAATAGAAATCAAAAACCTATGTAAACAAAAAAAAATAAAAAGTGCTAGAATCTTCACATATGCTACTTTTAATTTTTTTCCAAAGCTTGGATTTTTGTAAGGTACCTTTTGGGGTATAGCTACTGCAGGCATTAAGTCGTGGTTTTCACAAAAAAAATGAGCCTAACATATCTACCTCCCTGGGAAGATTCTCTGTAAAGAGATAGTATAGATTTTGTCACAGCCTGCTGCTTAAGAATAATTTTATGTCGCAACTGTCTCAGGTTAACTCTAAAATTATGTATTCTACTAACTCTGTGATGGGAATTCATTTTATACCAAATGCTACAGGCTGATACAGCATCCAACAAAACAGCATGTTATGGACACTTGGTCGACTGTCTTGCATGGACTTACTTCAAGACCACTAGGACCTGTAGGTAATAATAACTAACTCAGCGGGTGCAGGGTGTGGAAAGTCCCTGACAATATCCACTAATTATTGTTATTACTACTACTACCTTCAAGTTATGGCATTTTTAATATAACTACCCATCAGTAGAAGATGACAGTCTAATGTGCAGGTATGGATGGGGTAGCAATGGTTTGTTGAACTTGCAGGTTCAGGTGGTATGGAGACAGTTTGCATATTTTACTAAATGATTGAGTATGGCTTATCTAAGTGTCAAGTGGCACCAAAGGGAGCCAGGGAAGGCCTCTTCAAGTGTCAGTAGAAGGGGACAGTGTATTCCTTCAAACCAGATAAGGTACACATGCCCTTACCAGTCTCAGTACAGATGAGGTACAAGCTGTGACAGTGAAGTAATTAGCCTCTACCGAGAAAGAATGTCTTCCAGCTGAGTCAGTTACCAGTGTACAAGAAATACCCACTGCTCTGGTGGTCTTCATATCCCTTGTTCTTTCAGATCTGTATTTATATACATATACATATTATATATATATGAGTTCCACTATATAGCTCAAACATTTGTTTAGTTCACAACTTTCCTGTCTGTCCCATTTGTTGATAGGTTAGTTCAACTGTGCTGGTGGTAAATCTCTGTAATTGTGGAGTGGAGAACATGTCCTTTCCCCACTATTGTGCAATATCAAATTTGGTATATTTAAGTTGAAGAGGGGTGTGAGGGGTGTGAGGGACTTGCCTCAACATGGGGTGTGCTGTAGCAAAATAAACAGTATTTTATGAACTGTATGCTCCAGGTTATGTCTTAAATCATGTTGTCTATACTTTGGTCTTCAGTGCTTTGTGGATGATATTCCAACAATCAATACTGCAATATTTGCTTCCACATATATTGATGTTACAGAATTCATTTCTGCATGAATTTATCACATGTTGAAAATTCTGGTCATATAACTGTGATACAGTTGGTTGATTTAAGTAACGGTCGAATGTCAACAGATCATTCATTACATAATTCAGGTTTTATCCAAAAACAACAAGAGAGGACCACCACAAAGTATAACATGCACAGAATTTATCACGAATATAAAAATAATAAGCACTTTCAAGTGCTACCAGGCACGCTTCATCAGATTTCAAAACCCACTAAATTTCAAGATGTATATATACACCCATTACATCATGAATTAATTAATTAACACATTTAAATAGTCAATAAAGCCATCAATAAACTAGTTAACCCATTGTGACTTTCTAGTTGCTGAATCTTTCAGTTCATACAGTGTCTTCACATCATATTTAAAACTTGTTCACAATCATAAAAAGATAAGAACCCCTTTTTCTATTAATTTATCAAGTTATATTGCTATACTAATTACCTGAGCAATGATAAAAAATCAATAGTAAGTACATACATAACCATAAGATAAAATAAAATAAAATAAAATAAAAACCTCACAATAAACTATGTGAGTGTAATGTTATGTATAAAAAACACATAGTAACATGGTTAAAATGCTGCTGTCTGGCTAATGCATTGAGTTGATTAATTTTCGATATCATATATATGGTTGTACATCCTGTCTTTTAACTTTCTGGATGTCATACCTACATAAAACGCAATGCATTTCATGCATGTTGCCAAGTAGACAAGATTCATACTGTTACAAGTCGCATACAATTTAGGTGTAAATGTATACTCCAGAAAAGGGTGGGTAAAATACTGTCTATCAACAATGTACCTGCACATATTACATCTTTTGCAAGGGAAAGTACATACTTGTGGTAAGTCCCTATGTGTCCCTTTTTGTTCTGTGTTTGTCCTTTCTACACAAACCAACCTTTTAAGGTTCTTGCTGTTCCTATATCTGAACCTTGGTGTTTCTCCTACCAAGCTAGAAATAGAGGGGTCTATAGTCAGAACATCCCAATTCCTTTTTATAACTTCAACTATTTTCTTATTGTCATTTGTGTATCTAGTTGGAAATGCTACCTTGACTCGATCAGAACTATCTCTGCAATCGCTAAAAACTTTCCTGTGTCCACTAGGGATGGTGTGTTGTCTATGTCCATTGTAACCTAACAAGTTTAAAGGCGACCTCTTCATTGCCCTTGTCATGGTATCAGTATACCCTCTCTCCTGAAATAACATTTCCATATTATCAAGTTGTTCATGCATATCAGAGTCATTCTTGCGGATGTTAATGATCCTTGTATACTGGCTTCTTACTATGTTTGGAAATACAAACCAGGGACGCATACTACTGAAATGTAACAGTGCATTCTTCCAACATGGTTTTCTGTAGAGAGAAGTTGAAACCTGTCCTGATCGATCCTTGGAAATTGTAATGTCCAAGAAGTCAATCTTATAATAAGATGACGCCATGGTAAAACTTAAGAAATCAGTGGTTGTTCCTAAATAATTTACAAAACTCCTTAACATATCCATACTATCATTCCAAATAATAAGTATGTCATCTACAAATCGTCTGTAGAGAAGTACATGTGGGTAGAATGCACTGTTAAATAAAAAACTCTTCTCCCAGAAATGCATCACCAGGTTTGCATAAGAATTTGCACATGGGGTGCCCATAGCGACACCCCATTTTTGTATATACAGTACCTCCTGAAACATAAAGACATTATTGGAGAGTACTGTATCTAATAAGGTACAAATAAGCAACTGTAATTCATTGCTAAATCCCTCTGTTGTATTCAGCATATCTCTAACAGCCTCAACCCCATAGTCATTTGGGATTGAGGTAAATAAATTCCTAACATCCAGTGTTGCCAGTATACAGGAAGAAGGGAATGCTTGTTGTGCTGATAAACTGGTCAGCTCTTGTATCAATTGATAGGTATCCTTCAGGATGGTAGGGATACTCCTAGTCAAAGGTCCTAATATTGTCTCTAAGTAATTAGAAATATTCTCTGTCACCCATCCTTCACCAGCTACTATCGGGCGCATTGGGGGGGTACAATATTCTTGTGTACCTTTGGTAGGCCTTTTATGTAGGGAATCAATGGAAAATCAACCATGAAATAGTTATAAAGTTTTTGAGTAATCTGTCTGCACATTAATAGATCTTACAGGTCATCACAGACCTTCCTTACTATTCTTGTAAAGGTATCCTGACTAATCTCAACATAAGTGTTGGTGTCACTAAGCATCATTAACATGGCATCATTATATTCACTGGTATCTAACAACACTACGCCCCCTCCTTTGTCAGCAGGTTTTATAGTCAATTCACAATTATGTGACATATATATCAAGGACTGTTGTTCTCCCTTATTTAAATTAAAATATAAACATTTGCGTCTTGAATGCAAAAAATACGAATAAAAATCTTTTTCATGCATTTGTATAAAACAATCTACATTGGCAGGCAAACTAGGTGAAAAAGTCCTCTTGCATTTAAGCTTATTAACAGTCTGTGTTTCTAACTGATTTTTAGCATCAAACAACAATTTCAAAGAAATAGTCCGTCCAAAAAGTCTTAAATCAGTCAGTAATTCACTGAGGTTACTGCCTTGCGAAGGGATAAAAGAAAGTCCCTTGTTAAACAATGAATAGTCAGTTGAACTAAGTTCATAATCTGAAAAATTAAAAACTAATTGATTTAATTCCTGGTGTGTCATTTTACCTCTGTGTTTCCTCCTGAAAACTTTCGTTTTCTCCACCCCCGACTGCTTGACCTTGTTTTCAACTTTCCCGATACTGCATGAGAAGGGGTAAAAAATGTTCCAGGCTCCTGCCTGGAATTTTAGATCTGGCCCCCATCATGTTAGGGTCCCTTGGGGCAGTTAGAGCCTGCTGATTCAGTGGTGGAGTGGCTATTGCTTGGGAGGTACTGATTTCAAAATCTCCACTTGATGACATCATCGCTGCGCCGGTTTCATTCACATTATCATTACTATGAGACTGATTGTCACTTAAAGAAGCAGTAGCCCTGATCAAATGTTCATTTGAATAGGTGTTCTGTGGAATTTGTGTAGATGGTGTAGATGAGCTTTCCATGACGTTGGACTGATTATTTCTCGGCCAAACAAACACGTGACCAGACGTAAAGTCTCTATAGTCACGCTGTAATTTTCTATACTTCACCTGTTGTAGCTTGTCACTGTACATTGCGACTTGGGCATACATGCTGTCAATCTTCCTCTCAAAAACTTCACGTTTATATCGTGTGCGTAGATCTTTGTTCAAAGCCTCTACTCTTGCACTCAAATCAGATTCAATAGGTGAAAAATAATCTATTAGGAGCTTCATATAGCTGTTGCTTAGATCTATATTTAGCTGCTGCCATCTTTTCAGTAGTTCTGGATGGCTATTTCCATACGTCAGCATACAGAGCACCCGCATGCCTCAGGGGACTATATGGAAGTGTAAACTTGCCTCCATATGTCTCCTTTGCCAAACCAGTCTTTGTAGCTTATAAAGATCATTTTCAAGCTCTCTAAGATTATTATTGAATTCATTTAGATTTTCAACAGTACCTGTAAGTGAGGATGGAAAGGAATGGTGCAGTTCTAAGTTCAGTAATGGATTACTTCGTTGTTCAAATAAATCATTCCATTTTTTGTTGAGGTTAGCCCCTTCAGGATTATAGTCAAGCTTTACAGCTGGTGTATCCATCGTGTGAGGGCTGCAGTTACCAAGCATAAACGTAGAGACAGAAAATAAAAGTACTGCTGCCGTCCAAAGGTCCACTTGCAGAAGTAAAACTCCAAATATTCAAAAACAACAAGAGAGGACCACCACGAAGTATAGCATACACAGAATTTATTACGAATATAAAAATAATAAGTGCTTTCATGTGCTACCAGGCACGCTTCATCAGATTTCAAAACCCACTGAATTTCAAGATGTATATATACACCCATTACATCATGAATTAATTAATTAACACATTTAAATAGTCAATAAAGCCATCAATAAACTAGTTAACCCATTGTGACTTTCTAGTTGATGAATCTTTCAGTTCATACAGTGTCTTCACATCATATTTAAAACTTGTTCACAATCATAAAAAGATAAGAACCCCTTTTTCTATTAATTTATCAAGTTATATTGTTATACTAATTACCTGAGCAATGATAAAAAATCAATGGTAAGTACATACATAACCATAAGATAAAACAAAATGAAATAAAATAAAATAAAATAAAAACCTCACAATAAACTATGTGAGTGTAATGTTATGTATAAAAACCACATAGTAACATGGTTAAAATGCTGCTGTCTGCCATACATCTATCTGCGTGCTGCTAAAGCAGACTTAATACTAACAAACTGATTCAGACCTGGTTCTACATGCGCTCTTAATCTAAAAATCCAACATAATTCAACTGACTCCAAATGATTCATTCTATCACCATCCCGCTTATTATTAATAACCATTTGTAAAACTCTAAACTTAAAGGCATGATCTGTGTAAACTGCGATATGCTTGGCTAATGCATTGAGTTGATTCCTTTTCCTGATATCATATATATGGTTGTACATCCTGTCTTTTAACTTTCTGGATGTCATACCTACATAAAATGCCATGCATTTCATGCATGTTGCCAAGTAGACAAGATTCATACTGTTACAAGTCGCATACAATTTAGGTGTAAATGTATACTCCAGAAAAGGGTGGGTAAAATACTGTCTATCAACAATGTACCTGCACATATTACATCTATTGCAAGGGAAAGTACCTACTTGTGGTAATTCCCTATGTGTCCCTTTTTGTTCTGTGTTTGTCCTTTCTACACAAACCAACCTTTTAAGGTTCTTGCTGTTCCTATATCTGAACCTTGGTGTTTCTCCTACCAAGCTAGAAATAGAGGGGTCTATAGTCAGAACATCCCAATTCCTTTTTATAACTTCAACTATTTTCTTATTGTCATTTGTGTATCTAGTTGGAAATGCTACCTTGACTCGATCAGAACTATCTCTGCAATCGCTAAAAACTTTCCTGTGTCCACTAGGGATGGTGTGTTGTCTATGTCCATTGTAACCTAACAAGTTTAAAGCCGACCTCTTCATTGCCCTTGTCATGATATCAGTATACCCTCTCTCCTGAAATAACATTTCCATATTATCAAGTTGTTCATGCATATCAGAGTCATTCTTGCAGATGTTAATGATCCTTGTATACTGGCTTCTTACTATGTTTGGAAATACAAACCGGGGACGCATACTACTGAAATGTAGCAGTGCATTCTTCCAACATGGTTTTCTGTAGAGAAAAGTTGAAACCTGTCCTGATCGATCCTTGGAAATTGTAATGTCCAGGAAGTCAATCTTATAATAAGATGACTCCATGGTAAAACTTAAGAAATCAGTGGTTGTTCCTAAATAATTTACAAAACTCCTTAACATATCCATACTATCATTCCAAATAATAAGTATGTCGTCTACAAATCGTCTGTAGAGAAGTACATGTAGATAGAATGCACTGTTAAATAAAAAACTCTTCTCCCAGAAATGCATCACCAGGTTTGCATAAAAATTTGCACATGGGGTACCCATAGCGACACCCCATTTTTGTATATACAGTACCTCCTGAAACATAAAGACATTATTGGAGAGTACTGTATCTAATAAGGTACAAATAAGCAACTGTAATTCATTGCTAAATCCCTCTGTTGTATTCAGCATATCTCTAACAGCCTCAACCCCATAGTCATTTGGGATTGAGGTAAATAAATTCCTAACATCCAGTGTTGCCAGTATACAGGAAGAAGGGAATGCTTGTTGTGCTGTTAAACTGGTCAGCTCTTGTATCAATTGATAGGTATCCTTCAGGATGGTAGGGATACTCCTAGTCAAAGGTCCTAATATTGTCTCTAAGTAATTAGAAATATTCTCTGTCACCCATCCTTCACCAGCTACTATCGGGCGCATTGGGGGGGTATAATATTCTTGTGTACCTTTGGTAGGCCTTTTATGTAGGGAATCAATGGAAAATCAACCATGAAATAGTTATAAAGTTCTTGACTAATCTGTCTGCACATTAATAGATCGTACAGGTCATCACAGACCTTCCTTACTATTCTTGTAAAGGTATCCTGACTAATCTCAACATAAGTGTTGGTGTCACTAAGCATCATTAACATGGCATCATTATATTCACTGGTATCTAGCAACACTACGCCCCCTCCTTTGTCAGCAGGTTTTATAGTCAATTCACAATTATGTGACATATATATCAAGGACTGTTGTTCTCCCTTATTTAAATTAAAATATAAACATTTGCGTCTTGAATGCAAAAAATACGAATAAAAATCTTTTTCATGCATTTGTATAAAACAATCTACATTGGCAGGCAAACTAGGTGAAAAAGTACTCTTGCGTTTAAGCTTATTAACAGTCTGTGTTTCTAACTGATTTTTAGCATCAAACAACAATTTCAAAGAAATAGTCCGTCCAAAAAGTCTTAAATCAGTCAGTAATTCACTGAGGTTACTGCCTTGCGAAGGGATAAAAGAAAGTCCCTTGTTAAACAATGAATAGTCAGTTGAACTAAGTTCATAATCTGAAAAATTAAAAACTAATTGATTTAATTCCTGGTGTGTCATCTTACCTCTGTGTTTCCTCCTGAAAACTTTCGTTTTCTCCACTCCCGACTGCTTGACCTTGTTTTCAATGTTTCCCGATACTGCATGGGAAGGGGTAAAAAATGTTCCAGTCTCCTGCCTGGAATTTTAGATCTGGCCCCCATCATGTTAGGGTCCCTTGGGGCAGTTAGAGCCTGCTGATTCAGTGGTGGAGTGGCTATTGCTTGGGAGGTACTGATTTCAAAATCTCCACTTGATGACATCATCGCTGCGCCGGTTTCATTCACATTATCATTACTATGAGACTGATTGTCACTTAAAGAAGCAGTAGCCCTGATCAAATGTTCATTTGAATAGGTGTTCTGTGGAATTTGTGTAGATGGTGTAGATGAGCTTTCCATGACATTGGACTGATTATTTCTCGGCCAAACAAACACGTGACCAGATGTAAAGTCTCTATAGTCACGCTGTAATTTTCTATACTTCACCTGTTGTAGCTTGTCACTGTACATTGCGACTTGGGCATACATGCTGTCAATCTTCCTCTCAAAAACTTCACCTTTATATCGTGTGCGTAGATCTTTGTTCAAAGCCTCTACTCTTGCACTCAAATCAGATTCAATAGGTGAAAAATAATCTATTAGGAGCTTCATATAGCTGTTGCTTAGATCTATATTTAGCTGCTGCCATCTTTTCAGTAGTTCTGGACGGCTATCTCCATATGTCAGCATACAGAGCACCCGCATGCCTCAGGGGACTATATGGAAGTGTAAACTTGCCTCCATATGTCTCCTTTGCCAAACCAGTCTTTGTAGCTTATAAAGATCATTTTCAAGCTCTCTAAGATTATTATTGAATTCATTTAGATTTTCAACAGTACCTGTAAGTGAGGATGGAAAGGAATGGTGCAGTTCTAAGTTCAGTAATGGATTACTTCGTTGTTCAAATAAATCATTCCATTTTTTGTTGAGATTAGCCCCTTCAGGATTATAGTCAAGCTCTACAGCTGGTGTATCCATCGTGTGAGGGCTGCAGTTACCAAGCATAAACGTAGAGACAGAAAATAAAAGTACTGCTGCCGTCCAAAGGTCCACTTGCAGAAGTAAAACTCCAAATATTCAAAAACAACAAGAGAGGACCACCACGAAGTATAGCATACACAGAATTTATTACGAATATAAAAAGAATAAGTGCTTTCACGTGCTACCAGGCACGCTTCATCAGATTTCAAAACCCACTGAATTTCAAGATGTATATATACACCCATTACATCATGAATTAATTAATTAACACATTTAAATAGTCAATAAAGCCATCAATAAACTAGTTAACCCATTGTGACTTTCTAGTTGCTGAATCTTTCAGTTCATACAGTGTCTTCACATCATATTTAAAACTTGTTCACAATCATAAAAAGATAAGAACCCCTTTTTCTATTAATTTATCAAGTTATATTGCTATACTAATTACCTGAGCAATGATAAAAAATCAATGGTAAGTACATACATAACCATAAGATAAAACAAAATGAAATAAAATAAAATAAAATAAAAACCTCACAATAAGCTATGTGAGTGTAATGTTATGTATAAAAACCACATAGTAACATGGTTAAAATGCTGCTGTCTGCCATACATCTATCTGCGTGCCGCTAAAGCAGACTTAATACTAACAAACTGATTCAGACCTGGTTCTACATGCGCTCTTAATCTAAAAATCCAACATAATTCAACTGACTCCAAATGATTCATTCTATCACCACCCCGCTTATTATAGAGGGGTCTATAGTCAGAACATTCCAGTGGCGGCTGGGGACTTCAAATCAAAGGGGGGCTGCAGGAGACAGCTGAATGGGTGGGGTCAATGGGAAGGGGTGTGGTCAACTAGAAAGGGGAGGAGCTATGCTCAAAACTACAACAACTAACTAAATACACTGCCCTGGGTGCCAAACCGTCATTATGAGAGTCCAATCAAGACAAAATGAAGTGGAGAAGAATAAACATATTTCAATGCATTGGCTGCATGACAGCTTACTTAATATCTAGATGGAAACAAAAAGGTTGTGAGGCATGAAAAAATAAATTACTTTTTAAATACATTAATGGAATGCCAGTCAAAATCAAGTAGCACTCAACTCAAACCACTTCTTGCACTGCAGTTCTAATTATAATTTATATTCAGCTTTATTAAAGTACCAAGTAACATGCCGAAAGTAGAAATGTCTGATGCCCCACCTTGTAAAAATGTTTCTTATCCAAAAAAAGACCTGCTGCCTGACAACTATCTACTTGTTTCATGGGGAAAACATGATCAAAGTAAAAAATGAAAAGCAAACAAGAAATAAGCTCAAGATACATTGCTTAAAAGGATTACTGTACAGGTTATGGACCACACGATTGGCATTCTGTTTAGTTTATGGGTAAAGCCTGCAGAGATGACTGGAAGTCTCCAAGTGTAATGAGCTTCTTAAAATAATGTAATCTGTCCTTTATCACAAATACTGTCATATGCATTTCAATACCCAAGGCTTATACATTATCTAGTTAAGTATTCTCTACATGGCAACAACAGAAAGACTTTCAATGTTGGCAATTCTTTAACAGTATGCTTATTAAAGCTTACTTGCATCTTACGATCTCAGACAAGCTTACCTGATGGTCATTAAAGTATTGCTACTTAAACACAGAGCAACAGGCACTTTGAGTAATAAGCATAAATCAACAGTACAAAAATATGACAGAAACCAGACCATTCTGCAAAAATCAAGGACAGATGAAAAGCCACTCTAGTACTTGTGTCTACCTTGGATGGGGGGATATTCTGCACATTTACACTACATAACTACTCCTTGCCTTGCTTCGACACATCCGGAGTCACTACATGGGGGAGTGGGGTGCAACAAGTATGTCACAATTTGAAATGTCTCTGGCTGACTGTGATGGCCCTGACACATTTGTCATACCTCTCAACCTCAGAGCAAGAAATCTGGACAAAGCCATACAAAGAAGTGGGACAAAGGCTCAAAAATAAGGACAATTTTTAAATATTGCTCTTATAAACTTAGAAAGATAATAGAATAGGTCTTGCATTAGTATGAATTTTCTGAATGGTATGAAATCTGAAACTCAAATGTCTGTCATTATTTTCTAACTTCAGTCTTTAATGATTTGTCACTAATTTGCCAAAGAAAAAACACAATTTTATGAAAAATGGACCAAAAATGTGATGTAAAAATATAAAATAGCCACACAATACAGCTGGGAACCTGTCAAAGAAGGGACACTTTAATATTAGTACTGCTAACTTGAGCAGTTGACAAAATAAAAGAATCTACATGCATTTCTGAAATAAAAGTAATCTATAACTCTGATTATTACAGTTATTTCTTAATTGTAAACCCTCCATGTTTTCTTCCAAAATTACTATTTTGCGGAGGGATTATTATGAAGAAGAGCAACATTTTGAGCCAAAATCAGGGACAGTTGAGAGGTTTGGCTATGCCTAATTATATAAAGCAAATTATTTGCATGTACCTCTCAACCTGTTAATGCAATAAATCTGGACAAGGCCAAATATATTGGGGGAACATATAAACAGTACTTAAACTTGCTCTTGTATAAACTGAGACAGTTGATAGAACAGGTCTTACTTTAGCATGCATTTTTCTGAAGGTTATGAAGTCTGAAACTCAGTGTGTCATTATTAATGACTTAATTCCTAAATGATTTGCCAGAAACCCACAAATTTTATGAGGAACAAACCAAAAATAAGAAGCAAAAATCTATTCATTCTTTGAAAATCTGGACAGTTGGGAGGTATAGTTCAGCTGGGGCTGTCTTTAAGTTTGCCGCCCTTCCCCCTCACAAAATCATGGTCGAATGGAGCCTCCCCAGCAGCCATTCCAATGATCCATTACTTGGCTATTTCACTCCATTTACCATAAACACTAATGTGCATACTGATTTACTTCTATGATGATTTGGACTTCATTTGAAAGTTTTATTTTGCATTTTACAGCACAAACACTAAGACATCTGCTAAACAAACTTAGCATTAAAACTTCTCTGCCCTTGAAACTCACATTCGTTGAAACAGCATTGAAACCCACATTCAAAGAAAATACATTTTACCAGTGGCAGAACTGCCCAATTCAGAACATCTTTCCAGTAAACAATGAAACAAAATGCATGCACCCATAATGACAAAACTGCCCAGTTCAGAACATTTCCATCATAAAAGTCTACTCAAACTTCTACAGTCCACCATTATCAGTAAATATGCAAAATTCTACAGTCCACCATTATCAGTAAATATGCACAATTCTACAGTCCACCATTATCAGTAAATATGCACACTCTCTGAAGAAGTAAAAAAGTCATCTAAATAATTCCACATTAAATAAATCTGTAACTAATGAAGAGGTTGCTGCTAGCAAACACCTTTATATTTCATGGTTTCATCGAAAAATAAAGTGTCTGATGCCCCTGAGGAATACATTGCCTATATTACATTAAAAATGATAAGCTAGTAATATTGCAATAGAAAATGGATAGCAAACCAATAACAGGCTCATAGTTAGTATCTTAACTTTTTCAGTATGGCAGCATTCACCCCTTGTGGGAGTAGAACCAACAACCTTCTGCATCAAAAGCAAGTACACAACCTGTTGTGCTATTAACAATGCAAGCTGACTTAGCATAAGCAGCACTAAACTTCTCTTTCCCTGCAGCTCTCAGCTCCTTGTAAAATCTACTCAATACTCAACTGCATCTCAACTTTGCAACACAAGAAATCTGGAAAAATCCAAATTTATTGGGGGGGGGGGGGCAAAAGCCCAAAAACCAGGGACACATTAAACATTGCTTGTATAATCTTGGAAAGTTGCTAGAATACAATGCTGTATTACCACCATAAATTTTACTGCCAAGGTCCCTGTGCAAAAGAGTCAGAGCAACATACCACTATGCCAAATCAGCTTCTTTGTGAAAGAAAAATGCTGTGTTACCACCATACATTTTACTACCAATGTCCCTGTGCAAAACAGTCAGAGCAACATACCACTATGCCAAATCACCTGCTTTGTGAAAGAAAAATGCTGTGTTACCACCATACATTTTACTGCCAAGGTCCCTGTGCAAAACAGTCAGAGCAACATACCACTATGCCAAATCAGCTGCTTTGTGAAAGAGCGGAAGACTGAAACTTAAATGGCTATCATTTAATAAATTCAGTTCTCACCATAGCTGTCAACCTTTTAGCACAAAACACCTGGACAAACCCAGTAATGAGGGAATACAGCCCTCAAACATATTCAATGAATTCAGTTCTTGCCATAGCTGTCAACCTTAGCACAAAAAACCTGGACAAAGACAATAATGGGGTAATACAGTCCCAAAAATAAGGACAAATTTAAAATATTCATCTTATAAACTTAGAAAATTGCTAGAATAAAAGGTTGTGTTACTATGTATTTTCTGAAGAGTATGAAGTCTGAAATTCAAATGCCTGTCAATTTTACTTCTGACAGAACAAAAACAATTTTCAGCAAAGGCCCAGGGAGAAATACTGCAGACACATGTCTTTGTAAAATGGCAGGACACCAGAGCAAATCCACACAAACACAGGGATGAGAATGGGATTCCTTCTCTTTATTTACAAAGGAACATAATAAAGAGTATACTTACTTTAGTTCTGCACCTTCACTCTGTTCTTCTTCTAACTTCTTTTCTTTCTTCTTCTAACTTCTTTTCTTTCTTCTTCTTTCTTCAGTTCTTCTTCTTATGTTCTTGTCTTCCTTCAGGCTTCACTGCTTCAGCACAGGGCAGGCTGCACAGCACAGCTGACAAAATATATAGTGCCCAAAAAAATTAAAATCCACAATGGCAATTAAAATAATCGTTCCTTCCCATGTGACTGACTCAGACAGTCACAGTCACAGTCACGAATCAATACACAACCTGACTATCTGATTGGTTCTTGCTCTTTTCCCAGCACATAAAGCCCGGGAAGAGAGCGACAACCAATCAGCAGCCTTTAGCCCAGCAAGCACGTCATGACGTGCCTGCGGACGTCGCAGTCCGAGCCCCTTCCAATTCTATGCGGTTTGGAACTGCATAGACTTCTGGTCATCACAATGATGCCTTCATTACACCACCGGGCTGCAATCAAAACAAAAAAAAAATCTGTTTAAAACCGCCGCAACCCAAGGCGGTTAAGTGCGCATGCGCGTACTTCCGAGTCACAGACTCGAATTTTGCATTAAACAGCTGCTACACACAAGCAAAGGTATTTTTTTTTTTTTTACATTTCTTCTTCTTTTTAGCTGAGGGGGCTGCAGTCCGGCAGTCCGATGCCACAAGCCACCCCTGCCCAATTCCTTTTTATAACTTCAACTATTTTCTTATTGTCATTTGTGTATCTAGTTGTAAATGCTACCTTGACTCGATCAGAACTATCTCTGTAATAGCTAAAAACTTTCCTATGTCCATTAGGGGTGGTATGTTGTCTATGTCCATTGTAACCTAACAAGTTTAAAGCCGACCTCTTCATTGCCCTTGTCATGGTATTTCAGGTTTTATTCCCTTTTCTAGCCAGTTGCGTGACCCTGGAGTTAATATATTTAATTTCAGGGTTGTGGGAACAGAGCCTCCTGGTAAAAAGTTGTTTTGTGTTTTTGTCTTAGTAATCACAAATGTAACTTGGTCTCCATTTGTGATTGCGTTAGTTAGATGATTTACATTTTGATGAATGTAATCGCCAATGAGTTTGTTCGATGTTTTGTGTTCAAACAATCACATCTGTGATTATTCATTATAGGCTCATATACATATATATCTATATGTGAGGCATTGTTTAAGTTGACTGTTAGTATAGTCAACAGCATTCTTTAAAAATAGTTTGATTAATAAAACAACTGATCGACAGTTGTGCAGGAGCGCTATATCAGCTTGGGGAATATTTAAGTAGCAGGGGATGTGGCAGGGTTTATGAGGGCTTGACCCCTCAAAAAATCATTGTTAATTAATTCCGTGCTCCAAGGTTATGTATTAGACCATGAGCTGTTTATTGTCATTTTGTTTTCTATTATTTTATTTTGCATCAATATAATTTCTCAGTACATCTCTCTCTCTGTATATACATACATACATACATATATATATATATATATATATATATATATATATATATATGTTTGCATGTATGTGTGTGTGTGTGTGTGTGTGTGTGTGTATGTATATATATATATATATATATATATATATATATATATATATATATATATATAAAAAATTCACACATACCCACATATGTGGGTATGTGTTGTTTTGTATTTATGGCTTATGTTCCCATCTAAGGAGCACAATAGTTTAGTACAATGTGATTTGGTATTTGGCAAATCATGATTTGTCTGAACCTGTTTGGTGTTTGAAAAATACCAGTACAGAAATGCAACCTATCCAAAGATGGTAGATTATCAGAACAGACTAGATTTTAAAGATATTTACATGCTTCCCCATTCAGATGTTTTTTTTTTTAAACGTGTCAGAGAGGATTAAGATTATGACCTAATAACTTTCATCCATTAGTCCTGGGTTTGATTCTGTCAGTAGCAATGTGGCTGCTGTGTGAATCTGACAAATTACTCTCCACTTGAACAGACACACTTGTGCCTAGTAGGACTGTCTGATTTACAAAGGATTAAAGTTTAAAAAAATGGTGATATGCTATTTAGAAATAGCATTTTATTTATCTTGTGTGGATCCTTTATCCAAAACTGCCATCTTTCTTGATAAATCTATTTTTTGTCACTTCATTTAGCACCACAACCATGGCAACACTTATAAATGAATTATAAAGTCTGGCATGCAGTTGTGGTGGTGAGGAGGGTGCCTGTTGGACATTGAAAACTTATGGCCACGGTTAGGCTGAAAAGCAGTTTCATTCAAGTATATGGTTCTCCAAGGAATCATAAAAACTGAATCAAGTATTCTCTACTGCAGAGTCAGGATTTCCTATAATGTAGCAACAGAAAGACCTAGAACTTGATCTGTCCGCATGGAGGCTGAGGAAATCATTAACTGTGTTCAAGTTTGGCTTTGGAGCGAAAACTAGCTGACATAAAAATAGTGAAAATGTTTGTTGCATTCACAAACACTGATATAGTGTCACAGCAGTGATAAATTATACACTTTTAATTGGAAGTGCTTGCACAGGGCATTCTTAATTCCAGATAGAATTACTAAAATTAATTCTTCCACAAAGGGAATATGTTAGAGGTGTGAGCAAATACATAATGCAGATTGGAATCACATTTTTTCCGACTGTGTTAAAATTAAGCCATTCTGGAATGGTATTAAAATCTTTTTACAAGCTTTATTTAATGAATCGTTTAACATATCTAAAGCTCTAGTATTATTAAATGTGCTCATTTGAATGAGCCAAATATGTATCTAGTATGGACAATACTTGCAATCTCAAGGAAGTGTATAACAAGAAGATGGAATACAAACACAATACTGACTTTGAAAGACTTCTACAGCCTACTGAAGACCACAGCATTGTTAGAAATTAAAATGAAAGAATTAAGGATTCATCCTAAGCCATTTATTAACAATCCATGGGAAAAAGTCTTATCATTGATTGATACTTTACAGTAACTGAACAGATACACTCTGATAACTGGATTGTTGTATCTATAAATTTGTGTCTTTCGGCTTTTCCCGGTTAGGGGTCGCCACAGCGGAACTCCGGTCTGCTAATGATTGGCAGTAGATTTTTAGGTGCTGGCTTGCCGGGCCTAACACACAACCTTCAATGAAGGAACGCCCATTCACGCATGTCGCAACACAGAAGACGCTCTAACTGAGAATCGAACGGGCAACGTCTAACTGTGAGGTGACAACGCTACCGCAGCACCACCACCGCAGTGTTATATCTATAAATTAATTGTATATATTGAGCTCTGTTATAGTGTCAGGCTGATGTAAACAGTATACATAGTTATTAAGATGTCATATACAAATACTATGGAATTTATTCAACTGTATTTGAAAAATAAAAAAATTTTGAGGAGAAATTATACACTGACTTAAACTAGACAATAGTTAGTTGTATAGCTAGATGCTCATAACACATTAGCATCTGGCTATGCAACTAATCAGATTCTGGTAACACATTATTGGGATACCATGTTTAAAGAGTACAGGACACTCTGAGTCATGAAAACATGTCCTTTACCTGTAAGTGGAGCAAACATCAAACTCAGAAGTTGTTTCAGCTATAAAATTTGGGTAAAAAAGAAATGAGCTGACATACTCTATGCATTTTGCTGTAGGTCATTCAAAACATAATAAATGTCTTTCCAGTGGACAGCATTGTGAATTGAAAGGACATTTGTTTAACATTAGTGTTTTAAGCAAAAGTCAGGCTCTTGAGCAATCAAGCGGGAAGTGATGCTTCTCTCCACACCTCTGACTTTGACACTGTTTAGGGAAAAAGCAATTTTTTTTTTAACAAGAAAAATCACATATTTACGTTCATCCTAATTTTAGTGGCTACTTGGAAAGCACTGTGATCAAAGTTTAGCATTCAAGCACTTGTGCTTTAAAAAAAAAACTGGATCTGTATAGAATTACATGTATTTCGTGTTCACCGCATTGTCTTGGCTGGTTTCCTGCTCCATACATCATGTACGTTAACATTTTCTGTGCTTACTTTGGCTTGTCTCTGCTCTTATTTTTTTCTTATCGAAGTAGGAATGCTAGCTTAGAACCGAAGGCTAATGGTTTTGCTGCTGTTGTACCTATGACTATGCAAGACTAATCTACAAGCAAATTCTGCAATAACTCTCTTGCATAATCAGGCGAGCTGTACAAACACAGTAAAAACACATTCTAGTAAATGAACACGCGTGATTCTCTTTTTTGGGAATCTGAGAAGTCATAACATTATGGAACGAATGAATGGTTTTGATTATTGCTGTAAAATTTAATTGGTGGTGGTGGCTTCCATAATTGTTTGTTGATAATGGAAAATTTCCAAACCAGGCCTGCATTATGGCTTATCCTGGTTTATTAACTTTTGTTCAGGAATGTGTTTTAAGACTCTTAACAAGGTGCCAAATTCAAACTTAATCATGCATGCTGTATTGTATTTCTTCTTTGTACACATTTTACAGATACTCATTTTTTTCTGGATGACAGTGGCATATAAAGCAGCTGGCATAAACAGACAAAAACAGGGCAAGGGTTAGAAGAGTCAGTATGCATGTGATGTTTTTGAAAGTATGTTTTGTTCTGGTTGGTTCTCTGCCAAAACTCTTACCCAGATACACACTCTCTCTCTCTATCCCCTCTAACCCAAAACAAGTGGGACTTGAAAGATCCCGAAGATATGGCACATGATGAAATTCAGCAGCATTAACAGCTCTAAGGACAGTGTAAATGTTTCTACACTGACTGATATGCTTGTATTCAGGTTCAGAACAGTAGTAAGGACAGTGCAGAGATATCTGGGCTACTTAATGTATGTGTATTCAGCTACAATAACAATAGTAAGAACACTGTAAAGGCATGTGAACTGTTTAATGTATATGCAATGAGTTATGTTAACAGCAACAAGGACATCATAGAGGAATCGGCACTATTTGATGGGTATGCGGCTACAGTAATAAAAGTGAGGACAATGTAAAGTCATCTGCAGTACTTGAGGTGTATGAGTGTGTTCAGCTACAGAAACAGTAGTAAGAACATTTTAAAGGCATCTGAAGTATTTAATGTTTATTTAAGCAGTTATACTAACAATATGGACATTGTAAAAGAATCTACACTGCTTGACGTGTATGTATCTGCACTACTTAATATGTGTGTATGTATGTGTGTATATATATATATATATATATATATATATATATATATATATATATATATATATATACAACTACAATAGCAGTAAGGACAATGTAAAGGAGTCTGCACTATATACTGTGTGTATATATATATATATATATATATATATATATATATATATATATATATATATATATATATTCAACTATGCTGACAGTAGTAAGGACAGTGTAAAGGTAATGGCTCAACTTAATGTTTATGTACTGAGCTATGATAACAGTAGTAAGGACAATGTAAGTGTATCTGCACTACTTAATGTGTAAGTGTGTGCTCAGCTATAGTAATAGTAGTAAGGATGAGTATAATGCCCAATTTGGCATGTACCTCACTAAACACCTGCAACAGCTGGAAAGGCTACAGAAGTACCTCACAAAGAGGATCCTATGCCTTAAACATATGCTACATGGACAGACGCAAAAAACTCCAGCTTTTCTCTGTCTCATATCGTCTATTAAGAGGTGATCTCTGCTTGACTTACAAAGCCATGACTGACCCAGTCCTGTTAGAAGTGTTACACCTTAAGAAATCCCAATCCCCTGTGCCACATGCTCCAGAGACCTCAGCATCATTACCACAATCAACAGAACATGCTGGAGGGACAAGTTCATAACCCAGAGACTTCCCATGCTATGAAATAGACTTCCCATACATGTCAAGCAAAGCACCTCACTGGCCCTTTTCAAGAGAACTCTTGATGAGTGGATGGGAAATAGAAAGTTCACCCCGGGGATCACTCAAGTGGCTTTACTTGATAGAGGCACTGGGAACTAACTGCGGCTTGATGCCAGGGCACATCTATGGGCTAGGCTTGTAAAGGCTCCAGGGCCGTTGGCCTAGTACACTCCTATGAACCTATGACAGTGCACATGCATCTGCACTAAACACATATGTATGTTCAGCTACATTAACAGTAAGGACAGTATAAAGATTTTCTGTACTATGTACTGTGTGTGTGTTTGTGTGTTCAGCTGCAGTAACAGTAGTAAGAACAGTGTAAATATATCTGCACTTCTTAAAGTATTAAGGCGTGTGTAAAGGTATCTGTACTACTTTGTGTGTGTGTGTGTGTGTGTGTGTGTGTGTGTGTGTGTGTGTGTGTGTGTGTGTGTGTGTGTGTGTGTGTGTGTGTGTGTGTGTGCGTGTGTGCGTGTGTATTCAGGTACAGTAACAGTAGTAAGAACAACATAAAGGTCTGCATTACTTAATGTATATGTGCATTGGCTAAAGGTCTGGAATAATCTTTACAGTCTTTACCTCACTAATACAAGATACAGGGTTTGATTCTGACCTCTGGTTATTAGCTAAGCTTATTTACCTATTTAGTTAACAAAACTACTGCATTTATTAATTAGCTTGAGATTGCATTTCTTGTTGTCTGCATTTTGTTTTAGTTAACAAAACTGTTGCATTTATTAATTTGCTAGAGATTACTTTTCTTGGTGGCTGCATTTTAGTTTTCTGTCTTACTGAACAAAACTGTAGTGCTGTTATTTATTTGCTTGATATTTTTGGTCACTGTCTAGATCTTGTTCAGCTGGTTTCATAGCGGGGCTGTCTACTTTCTTTTGAAGCCAGCTTATCCAAGGTTTGAGCACAGCTTTTTGTTTTATCTGATTCCCTGAGACTCTTAAATTTTCCTTTATACTACTGGATAAGGAGTTACAATTCTGTGAGACAGTATCAGTATCTTAGCTGCTCTATCTGTCCTTTTCTGTGCATTTTATGTGAGGTTTCTGTGTTCTAGTCAGGTAGCATAGTCTGGATAGAGGCCTGCTGTTATCCAGGCCTGGTTGTTTTGTTTGTTGAGTTTCCTGTGTTTCTGGCAGCTAGTTTCAATGTGTTTAAGGTATTAACTGGAAATTTTCTCCATTTGTTAAAAATCTGTTTATTTGTTCTGATTTCCTGCCAAGGAGTGTATCATACAACTGATTTGTCTGCAATTAAAAGCATTCTCTGGTGTCCCCTTGCTTCTTTATCTGTTTAAAACTTTAAGTTAGTGGCTCACTGCTGTGATAAACATTTTTGTAGTGTTTTCTGCCTAAAATAGTGTAGCTAATAGCTGTTATAGTTTCCCACCCCCTCCCTATCGGTGTCTTGTTCATATACTTGGTGGCTTTGCAGTTGCCTGCCCCTACTGTAAATTAGATCTCGGACACTCCTCCCAGTCTAGTGTTATTAGCTCATTCTACCTAATACAAAGAGAACATTTGAGAAGGCCAACCCACTTAGGTTCTTAACCTTGAATTATCTTCTGTTCCTCCTTTCTCCCTTTCCACTTTACTATAAAAAAAAAAGTTTGCTAGAATCTCCTTATGTTCTGACTGAGTGTGCTTCTCGACTGATAACTGACTGTCAGAGTTGAATAAAACAATAAATGAATTCAGTTCAGAATACAGTTTGAATAAATTGCATTTATTTAAACTGTATTTGCTTTAATATTGCTACACACTCAAGTGTGCTAGCTTGCAGTGCACTTGAATTGTTTTAAGTGCTGTTTTAGCTGCTTTTCTGTAAAAAAAAATTCTAAGCTTGTTTCCTGCCTTTCCTGTAACTAGTTTAGTCCAGATACAGTTTTGCTCTATCCAGGACTGTTTGTAAGCTTCTGAGCCCCCCAAGCCTTTCTGTGTTGGAGGGAAGCCTTCTAGCTTATCAGTGGGAGTGGTAAGCAGTAGGTAGCCTATCTACCACAAGAGGAATGGTTTCTGGCCCAGAAATTGTAGTTTATTGGCCGTTTGGTCAGTTTTCCATCTTTTTCAACTTTCTGGTTTAAAAGCCCATGTTTGCGCTTTTCCCAGCTTTCCTGTAACTAGTCTAGGCCAGATACAGATTTGATGTATCCAGGACTGTAGGTAAGCTTCTGAGCCTCTCAAGCCTTTCTGTGTTGGAGGGAAGCCTTCTAGCTTATCAGTGGGAGTGGTAAGCACTAGGTAGCCTTTCTACCACAAGAAGTTAATGGGTTCAGAGGCATGTACTAGGCTAATGGCCCTGGAGCCTTTACAAGCCTAGCCCATAGAAGTGCCCTGGCATTTTGCCGCTCAATGTTAGTTCCCAGTGCCTCTATCAAGTACAGCCACTGGAGTAATTCTCCAGGGTGACCTTTCTATTTCCCATACACTCATCAAGATTTCTCTTGAAGAGGCCAAGTGAGGTGCTCTGCTTGACATGTATAGGAAGTCTATTCCAGAGCATGGGTAGTCTCTGGGTTATGAACCTGTCCCTCCAGCATGTTCTGTTGATTGTGGTAATGAGGTTGAGGTCTCTGGAGTGTGTGGTGCAGAGGGATTGAGATTTCTTTAGATGTAGCATTTCTAACAGAGCTGGATCAGACATGGCTTTGTAAGTCAAGCAGAGATCGCCTACAGGGGAGTGGTTTCTGGCCCAGAAATTGTAGTTTATTGGCTGTTTGGGCAGTTTTTACATCTCCTTAAACTTTATGGTTTAAATGCCCACGTTTGTGCTTGTTTCCCCCCTTTCCTGTAACTAGTCTAGTCCAGATATAGATTTCCTGTATCCAGGACTGTTTGTAAGCTTCTGAGTGGTGTCAAAGTCTGCTCTTCAATTTTTTTCCTTAGATCTGCTAGTTATCTCCTCTCCTCTCCTGCACTTTTACTAGCTTATTAGTCTAGCACTTTACCAGACTTCTTGTAGCAATTACTGTAGCACACAAAAGTGCTACCAGCACTAAATGTTCTACAAGGATACAGCTCCAGTACTTATTATTAATGCCCATCCCCTCAGGCATGTCTAAAGGTCAGTTCCCTGTGCTTTCTCCTATTACCCTGGTGAACTTGAGCATCCTGAGGCAATGTAGCAACTGCCTCATGTACACTGACAGCCCTCTCCTCTTACCTCCCAACACTCAGACTTGCAAGAGATGCACTTATATATCCATACTGGAAGCCACGCTCTCTCCAGCCAAGACCAAAATAGCTAGTCAAGAGGAGAAGGTCAACATTTGCACCAAACCACATGGAACACATAACCCCCCAGAACACACACCAGCACTGCCTTCACATAAAAACACAAACCACACATCCACCTTCACGGAGGTTCTCAATAAAAATCTACCCAAACAGCAGAGACCTCCAAGGCAGAAACGCACTCAACCACCATAACACAACACTAATCATGAGATACATAACTTTCCTAAATAGTGTGCCACTCAACCGAAGCCCCTAAGGCAAAACAGCATGCCCAACACACTAGTCATAGGTGACTCGATAGTGAGGCACACTGATGTCTCACTCACTGGGCTGAATAAGGAAAAAGTAACAGTCAGCTGCCTGTCAGTTGCCACATCCGCCACATAACGCATGCACTCAGGTCCTTCAACAACAGGTACAAATATGACTCTGTCACTGTACATGTGGGTGTGAATGACCTGAGACGTACCTTCCTGGACTACATGAAAAGAGATATGGAGGAGTTCTTGGATTATGTAGCCCAGGCAGTTATGACCCTAGCCCTGAGCAGCATCCTACCATCACCCAGAATGATACCACAGTACAAGCAGAAAATGATTGATTTCAATAATTGGCTAAGTTTCTAGTGTCATTCTAAGGGGATTCAGTATCTGTCTGCCTAGGATGACATGATTGACAGACCTTGATGCTTTACCAGAGATGGCCTGCATCTGTCACCCCTTGGCTTCCGGATACTGGCCAAGGCTCTTGCCACCCCTATAGTGCCTTTTTTAGGTGGTGTTCCGAAAACCAAATTACCACTGTAACAGCTACAAACAAATGCAATCTGAGGGGAATGCTGCTCAATGTTAGAAGTCTAAATCTCAAAATGCACTCGCTCAAAGCATTCCTTAAAATGGAGAACATCGACATTTGTGCTGTAACAGAGACCTGGTTCAAAGCAGCAAAAAGCAGCCCTGCACTACCAAACTATAACTCATTCCACACCTTTCGGCCCCAGAACTTAGACCGAACCTCCAAAGGCAGTGGTGTTTCCATATTCATTAAGGATGCGCACACCTCCAGACTGGTAGCCCAACATAATGCATCAGAGGTGCTTCAGGTGCAGGTAACATTGGGTAAGACAGTGATTCAGGTCGTAGCCTGCTATAGATCCCCAACCATGTTCCAAGACTCACACTCCATGTTCCTAAGCACCCTGGAGAATATTAGGGTCCAACTTAACACTCTCATACTGGGCGACTTCCACCACCCCTCCATTAACTGGTAAAACTACTCATGTACCAATACACTTGCCCAAAGTTTCCTGGAATTCATTAATTCCAGTGCCCTGGACCAGCTCATTCTTTCCCCCACTAGAGGTAGCAACATCCTTGTCCTAGTCATTACTAACATGGGCGACCGTTGCTCTACACCAGTAGTCAACTCCTCCCTGGTTAGATCCGACCACAAACTAATCACCTTGGAAATTCACATCCCTCCCACCCACCCACCCCACCCGCAAAGGTAACCACCATGAAAAATTTCTCCAAAGCTAACATTGGGCTTCTAAAAACAGAGGTGGCTAACTTCATGGCACCCATGCAAATGGAGAATAGTTGCATGACTGCCAAATCATACACCAATGCACTGTACAAACACGTACACTAATGCATGGATCTCGCCATACACAATAGAACCAAGACACTCTCCTCCAAAAAAGGAAGCCCATCTGGTAGTCCCCTGCCATAAACAAACTCTACAACAGAAGGAGGAAACTGATGTGGAATAAGGTGAAGTCTCAAGAGTGGAAAAACTCCCTTATCAGCCTCAACAAAAAGTTGAGATCCCTCATCAAATCCTCTAAAGCGAGCTATAAAAACAGAATTGCAGCAGATAGTAAAGACAACCACAAGGCCTTCTATAGTTATGTAAAGAATCTCCACGGCAATACCCAGATTTGCTCTGATTAACTGCACAATGGTACCTCCTATACCGAGCCAACAGATATTGCCAATATACTGGCCGACAGATTCAGTGCCAACTTTATCCCTCCCCCCAAAGGACCACTCACAATACCAGTAGATTGCCAGGTACCCAGTATTATTGCTGCACAGGTTAAAACAGAACTGCCCAAGGCCAAAAATACAGCTTCTATGGGACTTGACAATATCCCTGGCTGTGTTATACATGAACTACAGAGTGAATTGGCATGTCACCTGTGTGCCCTGTTCAATCATAGCCTCACTTCAGGCTTTGTCCCTACCGAATGGTGCACTGCTACAGTCATCCCTCTCCACAAAAGAAGAGTGACTACAGACCCTGGGAACTATCACCTCATTAGCCTGATGAGTCTGATATGCAAAGCTATGAAACACATCATCATGGACCTAATAAACAAGGATATAGGGAATCTCCAAACTCTGGATCTCACGCAGTTTGGTTTTGTGAAGGGTAGATCATGCCTGCTCAACCTGGTCGATTTCTTTGAGTCAGTCAATTCCATGTGGATGAAGGCAAGGTGGTTCATACAGCGTACCTTAATCTGGCCATGGTCTTTGATACCATTCCCCATTCAGAAATCATGGAAAATCTCACTAAGCTAAGCATCAACCCCTATATCACTAGGTGAGTTGCAAACTGGATCACAGATAGAACCCACAGTGTGAAAGTAGCTGACTCCAAGTGAGACTGCCAACCAGTCACAAGTGGAATCCCACAGGTTCCGTCCTGGGTCCTCTCCTGTTTGGTATCTACATTTCCGAAGTCCAGGCCAACATGAAACGACTCTGGTTGGCAAAGTTCACAGACAATTGCAAGTTGGAAGCTATTATTAACTATCCAAGTGATGTTGACATCCTACAGAAAGGCCTCACTGAGACCAACGACTGGTGTCAGAACCATAGCCTTAAGCTCAGTGCCAAAAAATGTGTCGTCATCCCCTTTGGAAAAACCCGGTTCCCATGAATTACCACATCAATGGTAGTCCACTGAACACAGAAGGCATTATAAGAGTTCAGGGAACCCAGATTGGTAGCAACCTCTCTTTTGTCTACCACATTGCCACTGTGGTCAGAAAGTCCTTCTATGTGGCACATCTCATTACTAAGGGTTTTGCATACAGGAAGAAAGAAGTCATTGTCTCCCTCTATTCTTCCCTCATTAGGCCAATCATCGACTACAATGTTATTAGACATTTTACAACTGTATATGTTTATGTTGAATTGTGTTAGACATCTAATATGTTTTATGCTTTATTTTTGATGTTACTATGGCATGCACCAAGTTGTTACTAGTATAATAGTATGTATGGTCTATTTGCATAGCTGCACCTTGTTCACTAATGTTATTCATGTAATAGTGTTGTGTGTAGACAGCTCATACTAGTGTCTAAATTATTTCTATAAGTTTGTGCTGTTACTGGTGGATAGAATCACATTAGAGAACCACGACAGATTGCTGCTCGCTATATTTTTATCTGTGGCTGCATAACTGTCTGGTTTTTGTTTTCTAATGTTCTTCCAATTGGCTCAGTATCTGCATATACTAAGTAGTGGTTCAGGACATTGTCCTGCATGTGGTAGCTATTTGCTCAGTGTGTTTTTTATAATCTTTATAATATATATTTACCATCTCAAAAGTGCTTACTCCTCTCTGTACTCTTCTTTTCTAGACCTAATACCACTCTTAAGTATTCAACTGTGGTACCACCTTTAACATTCCTATAAGAAAAGTGCAGTCCGGGTCTGAACTGTCTGCAAACAGCTACAGTTAACTTTGAGTATGTGTCTAACTGTTTGAGCCAATCTTCATTTTCCCCTGGAGAGCACTGTGCTTTGGCTGTAAGCAGCCCCCACCACCACCACACACATCTTCCACTTTCTCTTATTCCCTTATGTTAGCAAATAGTATCCATAACTGATAAATACTGTGGGTTTGTTTATTTAAACTATACCACAGTAGCCTACTGATACAAGGTTATCCTGGTTTTCCACCTGAGAAATTAAGACACGACTTACAGTTTCAGAGCAGTCCTTGGTCAATTGTGATTGTTCTTAACACATACTTGTCTTGCTTTGTGATTGTTTCCAGCCCCTCATACAAGAACCTAACAGGGTCTCTACCCGCTTCACTCCCCACCCTGCCCCCTATTCCCTCCCGCCCCCAGTGGTCCCACCTTTATTGCACTCAAACCCCTCCCATCTTTCCAATAGCCAACCACAGCTAACCCAACACTACCTCCTCCATATTCCCTCTACTATCACACCTCCTCAACTGACATGTACAAGCATACCTTTCCTTTGCTCACTGCATGCACTCTCCTTGCATATCTTACATCCTACCAAAGCTCCATCATTCCCCACTCAACCACTACCACTGTACTACTACTCACACCACCACCCATGTCTCACCCATACTCAGCTCCCTCCCACCAGCTCAAGAACCATCCCTATGCACCCCCACATATTCTACCAACTATATTACTCAAACGTAAAGCATCCCTACAACTTAACATAGTAACCCTCCCACCATACCTATTACCCACAGAGAACAATCATAAAATTTCCCTTATAAACAAACACATTCAAAAACTGAGAAAACTAATAATCTCATGCATATCAAAACTAGCCCTAAGTGGAGACATCCACCCCAACCCTGGCCCTACCATCTCCAACCCCAATCCTCATAATCAGACTAGAAACCACAACTTCTCCCATATTACAGCCAATAGAAAGCCAAGTGACTTCCTTCTACTAAGCCTAAATATTAGAAGTATATCCAACAAAGTCCATGAACTCCATGTCACCATAGACTTATACTCCCCAGATATAGTCGTCCTGACAGAAACCTGGCTAAAACCTCACATTACCAGTGAGCAAATACTCCCTACAGGTTACGGCATACTAGGCTAAACAAAAAAGGTGGTGGTGTAACTATAATATTTAAACCAACATCTAAACATCCAGATCTTAAAATCATCAGCTCCACAAATAGGCAATGAAGAAATAATATATACCAACCTCAAAATTAACCGAAACAAAACCATCAACATAATTGGATGCTACTTCCCACCTGGCCAAAACATCCCTCCACTAGAAAACCTCCTCAGCTGGTCTACCCACCATCTCCCCCAAGAAACTATCATCTTAGGTGATTTCAATATTGACTGGCAATCCTGTTCTGGCAACAATCCAACCCATCATGTACACCTTCATGGCTTCACCCAACTAGTCCAGTCACCAACAAGGATAAATAAAAACTCCAGCAAGCACTCTACCCTGGATTGGATACTAGTCAGTAAGAACCCCAGTCATATATAACAGGCTGCTTATCAGATAGCCTCAGTGATCACTCCCCAACATTCCTACTCAAAAATACCTGTACCAAGCTAAACCTGTCATCTATCTACAAATACGTAAAAAATAAACTTTAACCCACTCACATTCATCTCATCCCTCAAAGAATGTAACTGGCATGCTCTAAAGTACCTCAGTCTAGATGACGCAGCTGAATCTTTTAATACTACCTTCCTGAACATCCTTAATTACCATGCCCCCATAAGATTTTCCAGAACCAAAGCACAACCCTCCCCATGGCTACAGAAGAACACTAAGTCAGAAATGAAAAACAGGGATAAAGCCTGGGAGCACTGGCGCAAAACCAAAACCCCCGCAGCTAGACAGAAATTCCTAGAACTACGCAATATAGTCAAAAAGCTAATAAAATGGGACAAATTCCAATACTACCAGTCTGCCCTAGACTCCTCACAACACAGCCCCAAACAATTCTGGTCCTCCATAAACTCCATCCTCCACCCAGGTAAAGTCAGTACCCCTCCTCCTAACATTCCTCACTCCTCAGAAAATATTGCTACCTCATTCAACACACACTTCACCCAAACCATACTATCACTAGCTAAACAACACAACCTCCCCTCCAACCCAGACCTTCAACTAGTAATCTCCCCACTGCCTTCTCTTTTTCTCCTGTACCTACCTCCAACATAAAAAAACTCTTAACTAAACTTAAACCCACCATATTAGCAGCAGACAACCTCCCAAGTGAATACCTACAAATCGCAGCTGATGCTCTGGCCTACCCAGTATCCATCTTGATTAACCGATCTCTGTCAGAAAGTTACGTTCCCACATTGTGGAAAGTCTCACATATAATTCCCCTCCACAAAGGCGGACCCTCTGCAGAACTAACCAATTACCGCCCCATAGCTATTCTCTCTCCACTCTCCAAAATACTAGAGAGATGCATACACTCTCAGGTCTCACACTACCTCCTTACTAACAACCTCCTTTCCAGTACTCAGCATGGTTTCTGACCAAACCATAGCACCACCACTGCCTTACTCTCCTTTACAAACACTATCCTTCAGCATAAAACAATGGCTATCTCTCCTCTGCTACTTTCCTAGACCTATCTAAAGCATTTGACATGGTCCCACACAAACAACTTATCTCTGTCCTCAATAACCTATCCTTCTCACAATCAGTCACCAACTGGTTTCAGAGTTACCTGTCTGACCGCCAACAATCCGTTGTATGGCAGAATGACATATCTCCCCAACTACCTGTCTCCATAGGGGTTCCCCAAGGATCCATCCTTGGACCCCTACTTTTCTCTGTTTACACCAATAATCTAGCCTCTGCCACCAAACATGGCACACTCATCCAATACGCAGATGACTCTACCATCATCTGCTCAGCCCAGTCCCTACCCAAACTGCAAAAGTCACACAGGAAGCCTTTTCCTCTGTTGAAACATGGTTATCCGATGCCCAATTAATACTCAACCCAAACAAAACTAAACTACTCATCTTCCAACCCACCAAACATACTCAAAACAACTCTCACTTTAACATCACAGCAAAGACAACACCACTATATACCCAACTGAACACACCAAATTGCAAGGAGTGGAAATAGACAATAAACTAAAATTTGACATTCACATATCCATGACCTTAAAAAAAGTCCACAAAAAAACTAGGAGCATTATACAGAAATAAACAATTTCTCACCAAAGCAGCAAAGATTTCAATAGCAAATTCCCACCTTATCTCCACCCTACTTTATGCCTCTCCAGTATATACCAACCTAAGGCAATGTGATCTAAACAAGCTAGAGACCTGCTACAACAAAATCGCAAAATTCACCACAGGGGCATCCTACCGTAGTCACCACTGTCTCTCACTTGCTGAACTGGGCTGGCTAGAACTCCCTCACCTCCTTCAGTGGTATCAACTCTCACTCGCCCACAAACTAGTAAACCATCCACTAAATGTCCCATCCCTCCAGAATCTACTCCAACCCTATCGCACCACCAGACCACTAAGATCCAGCAACAAAAATCACTTGCAGATCACTAAAGCCAATAACTCTGCTGGTGAAGCACTATTCTCTTGCGCCATAGCCAAATTATGGAACTCACTCCCACCCACAATTACCTCTGTACCATCATGCACCAACTTCAAAACTTTATTAAAAGCGCACCTAAAAACATGCTGGCTATGCCCTTGCAACTCCCACTCTAATATCATCCACCCCATCCAACTACTACCTTTCTTTCACCTCCACTAACTACCTTGATGATAGCAAGCTCAGATGCTCATAAGCCTAGTACTTATTATACAGCAGGAACTTCTCATTGTTTAATTTGTTAATGCCTGTTATGTACTTCACAGATAAAGATTCTAGTTGTCTACTGATGTACTATGTTCTTCATCTGTAAATATGTTGTAAGTAATTTCTATGTTAAATTGTTAATCATTATGTAATCCAATGTAACTACTGTCTGTTTATTTTACTGTGGAGCTTTTCTCCCCGGGCCTCCGCTGAAAATGGACCCACGTCCAGTCGGACACTCCCGGTCAATAAATTTAAATAAATAATAACTAAATAAAATACAATGCCCCAGTTGGCATGTAACTCACTAGACACCTGCAACAACTGGAGAGGCCACAAAAGTACCTCACAAAGAGGATTCTAGGCCTTAAACACTTGTCCTATATGGACAGAGCCAAAACACTCCAACTGTTCTCTGTCTCATATCACCTACTTAGAGGCGATCTCTGCTTGACTTACAAAGCCATGTCTGACCCAGCTCTGTTAGTAATGCTACATCTGAAGAAATTCCAACCCCTCTGCACCACACGCTCCAGAGACTTCAACCTCATTACCACAATCAACAGAGCATGCTGGAGGGACAGGTTCATAACCCAGAGACTGCCCATGCTATGGAATAGACTTCCCATACATGTCAAACAGAGCACCTCACTGGCCCTCTTCAAGAGAAATATTGATGAGTGGATGGGAAATAGAAAATTCACTCCAGGGATCACTCCAGTGGCTTTACTCGACAGAGGCACTGGGAACTAAGGTCGGGTGGCACGATGCCAGGGTAATCCTATGGGCTAGGCTTGTAAAGGCTCCAGGGCCATTAGCCTAGTACACACCTATGAACCTGTGAACCTATTCGTCCTTCTACAGTAACAGTAAGGACAGTGTAAATTTATCTGCACTACGTGTGTGTGTGTGTGCGTGTGTGTGTGTGTGTGTGTGTGTGTGTGTGTGTGTGTGTGTGTGTGTGTGTGTGTGTGTGTGTGTGTGTGTGTGTGTGTGTGTGTGTGTGTGTGTTCAGCTACAGTAATAGTAGTAAGTACGGTGTAAAGATATTTGCACTTAATGTGTGTGTGTTTAGCTACAATAAAGTATTAAAGACAGTGTAAAGATATGTTTTCTTAAAGTGTGTGTATTCAGCTACAGTAGAATAGTACAGATGGTGTTAAGACATTTTAACCACCTAATGTGTATGCGTTCACCTGCAGTAGCAATAGTAGGTAGTGTTTGAAAGTATCAGTAGTGCTTGAAAGTATCAGTAGTGCATAATATGTATGTTGGAAATGCCAGTTTTGTATCTTAACAACAGTGCAGCTCATAGCTCTGCTTTGCAGATGCACCATTTCCTCAAGCACTTTAAGTGTCTTCCTGTGCCTCTTTCTTTCTGGCCATCCCAGGCATCGCAGGTGCAAGGTTGCATTGAAAGTAGTATTTCTGATAAGAACCACTTCAGACGTCTTGTGTTTCAGTGGCCATATCAGAGGTTCTAGTGACTAGGGACCAGTTCAAGGCAGATGCATATCACATGTTGAGTTATAGACTCTCTCCAGTGTCAGAGCAGGCTGCTGTACTGTATCTGTATACTACCTCAAGTGAAAATAAACTCCCACTCATGACACAAGTACACCGACCAGCACTGCCTGCACACAGATTCCCTGCGCCCCTGCATATAGCCACTGCACTGCTTCATTCCTGTTGTACACAGCTGTCACCAGAACAGGAGGTTTGTCCTACAGGCATTCAGTCATTCTTTGCTGTCCTACACATCTCCAAATTAGCTTCTTCAACTAAGGACAACCGTAAGGCATTCTTTAGTTACAGCCATAACCTAAAAGGAAAGGCCCAGATTTGTGCTGAACTGGTAGTTAATGATACCATATATACTGAGCCTGTGGACATAGCTAACCTGTTGGCTGACAGGTTCTGTGAAAACTTCACTCTCCTTTCTCCACCTCATATACCCCATGACATCCCTACCACCTGTCCCCAACCTTGTATCTCTAAAGAGCAGGTCATAAACACTCTCTATAAGCCAAATACACAGTATCGATGGGACCTGATAACATCCCAGGCTGCGTCCTACATGGGCTCCAACAAGAATTAGCAACATCATTGGGTACTCTTTTCAATCATAGTCTAAGCACCGGCTTTGTCCCAGCTGAATGGAAAATGGCCACTGTTATTCCCTTGCACAAAGGTGGTGCTTCCACTGACCCTGGGAACTATAGACCTATTAACCTGAATAGCCTTATCTGCAAGTCCATGGAGTGAATCATCATGGACCTTACCAACAAAGATATAGGTGATCTCCAAACACTTGACCCTACTCATTTTGGATTTGTCAAAGGGAGATCATGCCTATTAAACCTGGTGGACTTCTTTGAGACAGTCATCAATGCCCTGGATGAGGGGAAATCTCTGCATACAGTTTACCTAGACCTAGCCAAGGTATGTGACCCTATCCCCCACTCAGGCATCATTGACAAACTCACCCAGCAAGGTATCAACCCTTATATCATTAGATGGGTCGCTAACTGGCTCACTGATAGAACCCCTATAGTCAAAATAGGGGAATCCACCTCCAACAGCAGACCTGTAACCAGTGGTGTTCCACAGGGATCAATCCTGGGACCTCTACAGTTTGGAATCTATTTCTCCGAAGTACAAGCAAAAACTAAAAGTCTGTGGCTGATGACTGCAAACTGGGAGCAGTCATAGAATCTCAAAATGATGTCAACATCCTACAAGAGGGCCTTACACAAACAAATGATTTGTGCCAAAGTCATGGTGTTAAACTGAATGCAAAAAAATGTATTATCATCCCTTTCAGTAAGAGCAAAGTTCCTGCTAACTACCACATCGATAGCAGCACCTTATGTATGCACTCAGTGGTGAGAGACCTGGGCACACAGGTTGACAGCAGCCTTACCTTTGACCACCATGTCTCCTCAATGGTAAGAAGGGTATTTTATATTGCTCACCTCATAAGTAAGGGCATTGCCTACAGAAAAAATAAGTCATAACCACCCTGTATTTTTCCATCATCAGGCCAATAATTGAGGACAACACCCCTTTTGGTATGTAGTGAGGCCATAGTGGTGCAGCGGTTAGCGTTGTTACCTCACAGCAAGAGATTATCCCATTCGATTCTCGGCTGGAGTGCCTTCTATGTGGAGTGTGCATGTCCTCCCCATGGTCAAATGACACTAAAGACATGCAGGTAGGTGCGAGCGTGAATGGGAGTACTTTCTTTGAAGGTTGGGCATTGGGCTGGCAACTCGGCACCATAAAAATCCACTGCCAATCATGAGTGGATCAGAGTTCTGCTGTGGCAACCTCTAACCAGGAAAAGCCGAAAGACCCCTTTTGGTATGTACCTTTCCAAGCACCTGCATCAATTGGAAAGACCACAAAGGTTCCTCACAAGGAAAATTCAAGGTCTTCAGCATCTCTTATGTGGATCATCTGAAATTGTAACTTTATTCTGTCTCATACAGACTACTCAAAGGTGATCTCTGCCTTGCATACATCAATCTCTTACTCTGCATTTATTGGAAATGCTTCATGTCTGTAAGTCAAATGGTACATGGTTATTAGCCCTGAAGACCTTAACCTGGTATGTGACATTAATAGAACCTGCTCGAGGGACAGATTTGTCTCCCAGAGGTTACCACACCTTTGGAACAGACTCCCACTTCATATCAAACAGAGCACCTCATTGGCCCACTTCAAATGCAAGTTGGATGATTGGATGGGTAACCATAAATTCACCCCGGCGGTTCCACCTGTGTCCCTGCTAAGCGGGGGCAATAGGTGCTGATTGTGGAAATAAGGGTAGCACTTGGCTAGGCTTGTAAGGGCCCTAAGGCCAATAGCCTAGTAGCTTCATATGATCCTATAATAATCCATAATCATGTGATGGTGGAGGTCATTCCTGAACTTAGGCTACTGGCTTCCAGTATCACTGCAAGCATTCAGCATAAGGAAATGTGTTTCTGGTAAAGACTTTGAATGCTGGTTGTATGTGACAGCCTCCATGAAGACATAGTCCCTTTGGATGTGGAACACAACAGGTAACATTTAATTGTGATGAAGGTTAATTAGTGAGCAGGGACAAGGAGAGACTGGCTGCATAGGATGGTCTGTCAAACTGGTATCTTAAAGTATAAATTTATTCATTCATTCGATTTTGTCTACCTGTAATTTATATTTCCATAACAAGTCTTCAAGCACTCTCAGAGCATTTCATTTATTTTGAAAATTGACAAACTGGATCATGAAAATCCTTTTAATACATGATAGTAATGACAAATAATGTAGAATTTTTAAAAACAGTCTTAGGTATGTTTAATACTGCATCAGTGTATTATCTTAATACTGTATGCTGCATTCGAGATACCACCCTGGTCTCAGATTCCTCTAGTTGAATTCACTAATATCAGCTGCAAAATTAAACTACCTATTAGCGTTGGTACATTTACACGAGACATTTTCACATAAGGCTGCTTTAAGTTTGTTGATAAACGCATGTACGGTGGGCAGTGCTTTAAATGAGTCTGGAACTATGTCACTGATTTTAGGGCCAAAAAATTATTATTTTTTTATTTTACATCTTACTGCCCTTATATGAATTTGTTTACTAGGGTAATATACTGAGCTACTATGGACATGATTCAGAGGCTAGGACCAAGTTGTACAGTACAATATACAGTGGATATAAAACGTTTACACACCCCCCTGTTAAAATGCCAGGTTTTTGTGATATAAAAAATGAGACCATAATAAATCATTTCAAAACTTTTCCCACCTTTAATGTGACCTATAACCTGTACAACTCAATTGAAAATAAACAAATCTGTTAGAGGAAAAATATAAAAAGTAAAAAAAAAAAAAAAACATACAATATGCTGGTTGCATAAGTGTGCACACCCTTAAACTAATACTTTGTTGTGTGTGCACACCCTTAAACTAATACTTTGTTGAAGCACCTTTTGATTTAATTACAGCATTCAGTCTTCTTGGGTAGGAGTCTATCAGCACGGCACATTTTGACTTGGCAATATTTGCCCACTCTTACTTGCAAAAGCACTCCAAATCCATTGGATTGCGAGAGCATCTCTTGTGCACAGCCCTCTTCAGGTCACCCCACAGACTTTCTATTGGATTTAGGTCTGGGCTCTAGCTGGACCATTCCAAAACTTTAATTTTTCTTCTGGTGAAGCCATTCTTTTGTTGATTTGTATGTATGCTTGCTGTCATTGTCGTGTTGAAAGGTGAAATTCCTCTTCATCTTCAGCTTTCTAGCAGACACCTGACGGTTTTGGGCCAAAAGTGACTGGTATTTGGAACTGTTCATAATTCCCTCCAACTTGACTAAAGCCCCAGTTTCAGCTGAAGAAAAGTAACCCTAAAGCATGATACTGCCACCATCATGCTTCACCGTGGGGATGGTGTTCTTTTGGTGATGCAAAGTGTTGTTTTTGCACCAAATGTACCTTTTGGAATTGTGGCCAAAAAGTTCAACCTTGGTCTCATCACACCATAACACATTTTCCCACATGCTTTTGGAAGACGATGTATTGTTTTGCAACTTTTAGCTCTGCTTGGATGTTTTTCTGTGTAAGAAAAGGCTTCCATCTTGCAACCCTACCCCATAGTCCAGACATATTGAGAATACAGGAGATTGTTGTCACATGTAGTAAACAACCAGTACTTGCCAAAAATTCCTGCAGCTTCTTCAGTGTTGCTGTAGGTCTCTTGGCAGCCTCCCTGACCAGTTTTCATCTTGTTTTTTCATCAATTTTGGAGGGATGTCCAGTTCTTTGCAATGTCACTGTTGTCCAATATTTTCTCCACTTTTTGATGACTGTCTTCACTGTGTTCCATGGTATATCCAATGCTGTGGAAAATTTTTTGCACCCTTCTCCTGATTGATACCTTTCAACAATGAGATCCCTTTGATGCTTTGTAAGCTCTCTGCGAACCATGGCTTTTGCTGTAGTAGGCAACTGAGTAAATGTCAGGAAAGTCCTACTAGGGCAGCTGAACTTTATTTGGAGTTAATCAGAGTCTCTTTAATTGATGGCAGGTGTGTGCCCAAGAAGACTGAATGCTGTAATTAAATCAAAAGGTGCTTCAACAAAGTATTAGTTTAAGGGTGTGTACACTTACTCAACAAGTGTATTGTACATTTTTTATTGTTTATATTTTTTCCCCTAACAGATTTGTTTGTTTTTCAATTGAATTGTACAGGTTATAGGTTACATCAAAGGTGGGAAAAGTTTTGAAATTATTTATTTTGGTCTCATTTTTTATATCACAAAAACCTGGCATTTTAACAGGGGTGTGTAAACTTTTTATATCCACTGTATATTTGATCACAGCAAAATCCTTCATTTTTAACCATGGAACAGTTGCAACTTTTCATGTTATTAGATACTGTTAATTTGATTTGCTCTAGACTCTAGAGAGTACACGCTCAAGTGCTGTAACTTTGCATGTTAGAGAATGGCAAATTGCCAGTTGTTGTGGTAACAATGTACAAGACATTATTGTTCTTATGTCTTTCATTGTATTTTCTTTGCAAAGACCTAGTCTGTGTTTTTACCTTAAAACTAAAGTACCAGTCTGAACCCAGATTACAGCAGCTACTGTGGAGCAGTGGCATTGATTTGAGGCTGCACTTGTGATAAAATGTAACTTCTGTTCTCTGTGAAAAGAGACCCTTGTTTTATGGGATGTTGTGCTATTGATTTGAAACAAGATGATTTAGGAGGGACAGCAGTGTAAGTGGTGCAACAGGTGGTACACTTACCTTTGGTGCCGGAAGACCAGAAAGCTGTGGGTTCTATTCCCTCTCCAGGTGACTGGATTGCTGATACTGCAGCATTAAGTGGTGCTGCACTCCTGAGTGTGTCATCCACTGAGGTCCCATCTGTTTGAGTTGGTGGTAGCTCTAGGTGGATGTAAAATATCCTGTACCATCTATTGAAAAGAGTACAAGAAGTTACATGATGTTCTGAGCAAATTTTCCTTAGTACTATAAATATCACTTCGGGTCTCCCCTGAAAATAGGCTACTAGCCAAGTGGGTCTAACCTGGTCAACAGAGGATACATAAAAATAATTAAATAAAATAAAGAAAATATGCTTAGATTTCCCAAGTGCCTTCAGGCAGTGCCGTGGATGTTGTGGGTTATTCAGGTATAACAGGTTCCATCATCTGCTGTACTGGTTTACAGCTTATTTCCTACAATGCTCCCATCAGACTGCATTCTCTTAACTGTATTCAGTCAGTGCAGGGGTAGTGTCAGAGACAAGAAGACAGTGGGTTTTATTCCCACACCAGGTAGCTGAATTTTCATAGCATTATTAATGCTGTAGTGAAGTATGAGGACTGCTACATTCCTGAAGGTATGTGGCCTTTGTTGAGGAAGCAGTATACACAGAAACATCTGAATAGCAGGTCATGTCCAGGTAATCTCACCTACACTCTGTTGCTGCATTACTGCTTATAGCCACCAGGTGGAACACTTTCCCCTCTAAAGAAGGGGCTGCATATCTAGGCAGCTGCACCTAATTACTTCTAATTAACAGGCATGCTGATTAAACTTAACTAAAAGTAATGCCTGAGGTTCTGTGGGGTCACTGAATCAGTTATTAATATCTGTTAAACTATGATCAGGTTATGGGGTTCATATCTCACATCATACACGAATGACTCCTCTTTCATGTAGTATTTTATTCATTGTAAAGTCTTGAATGTCATGAGTTCTAGCAGAGGTAAGAAAGGAAAAAAGTTTTTGAGTATTGCATATGTTCACCAGTAACAGGATTTGTTTGCTTAATAAACTGACATGTACTTAACCTTAGATGTTAACAACAAAATGAGTAACCCTGAGAGTTTCCTGGCCTGGAAGGCATAAAGACCTTGATGTCACAGAGAATGACTCAACCAGCACCCTATAAGATACCCTTATTATTTTAGACTGATTATATGTGAGTTATTACCAGAGGATAAGTTTCTAATAGCCTAAACACAACTGCTAATATTAACTTTTTCATCATACATCTTAAAAGTGAATAGCAGGTTTCTGCAGAGTTTCACCTTTCTCCACTGTTTTGTGACCATAAAGTTTATATACATATACAAGTTTGGGGGGCTTGCCCCACATGGAGCTGTAGGGAGGCTTGATCCCCCGCACAGACACTTATAATCTGTGAAGATGAGTTTTAGATTGTTTACTACATCAGTTGTGATCAAGCATTTTTTTAAATAACTATGTTTTTTTTATTGTACATAAGGGAAATGTTTCAGATTCAGCAGTAGTGGGAGGCATTGGGGGGGGGGGGGGCTGTATTCAGACAAAACCAGAGTAATAAAAGCCTTTATGAAGAAGGCATTAGTAAATGGCATAAAATACCACTATCAAGGTAGCTGCCACACCCTACAATGTCTCACCTGGAATGTGATACCATCCTTACTAAACTTTCAGAACTCATGGTCATGAATAATATATTATTTTGGGGGCTTTAAGTACACAGACAGACTGGGAGAAATATATTACTAATTCTGGTTATGCACAGTTCATCTTAGATTTTAAAAGAAGTTGCCTGGAACAGCTGTTAAAGTATATTCTTCTTGGCAGAAGAACGTACTCGTCACTAGCAATTCAACAGAATGCTTCATTCATCTGTTTCCCCTTATCACTTCAGGATATAACACTGCCCTGTTCTTCAATGGTATGAAAATGAATCTTCTGTGGAAATCATCATTTATCTGCATTTTCTCAAACAGACACACTGATCGCTGATAGCCTTTACACAGTTGTCCTTAAAAAGGATGTCACATCATCAGATATATACCCATTCAGTACGAGTATGGGGGAAAATTCATCAGGAAAGCTCTGTGATGGAGCTTTAGATTATACAGCAAACACAGAAGAATCAATAACACTCACGTTACCTGAAAGCACATAAAAGCAGACTGAATACAGCACAGGAGTTCTAGAGTAAATAGAAGCTTCATGTGACCTTGCACTTACTCTTAAAACTGAAAGACAGTAGCACAATCCTTTTTGGTTTTATCAGGAAAAATCAGGAGTAAAAACAAGATGACATGTCCCAGAAAATCAGAATTTAGTCATGTTAAACCCAAAGAAAATCGCACAAATAGGTGTAATGCTAAATTCCATTCTACCAGTTATAATCCCCGTACACTGCAAAAGCAAGATGCCTCCACTGAGTACCTCACTTGATTTGAACAAGTCACTCTTATTTGAACTCAACAACAGCTCTGGACAACATTCCAGGGAGTTTCTTAAAAGCCGTAAGGGACAACAACCTATCCACAATATAGTTGTTTAACAAGTGTCTCTTTAAAACAATATGCCCAAGCTTTGGAGACAGACAGTGGTGGTTTCTATCCAGAAAGAGGCTCCTCAGATGTGTTGAATAACTATAGATTTGCAAGTCTCACCTATATACTGTGCCAAATAAAACAAAGTATCATTATAGACCTGGTACAGGCTGATGATGATGCAGGTGACCTGCTGCTTTAGACATAAATCAATAACAGCTTATTAAGAGAAGTTCCTGCTTCTTAAATGTGTTATTTTCTGATGGAGTTTCAGCTACACTGGACTAAGGGTGTAACTCATATACCCAGAGCACACAAAAGCCTTTGACACTGTCCCTCATGCTGGGTTAATAAACATGTTTAAGGATCTCTCAAGTGATGGATAAGTGACTCAGAAAACTGAGAAATGGCAACTAAATATGATAACAGCTTAAGCATTTACCCCAGTTAACACTCCTTTAAAAATACCCTTGTTAGTGCTGTAAGAATCCCTCCCGCAGGACCATATGTCTGAACTTTTTACTCAAGAATACTGCACAAAGCCAAAAACAGTTGGGGGGAATGAAGGGACATTATTTTAGATTTTACTCTAACTCATTTAAAAAGTAAGTAGAACACGTTTTGTATCAGGATGCATTTTTTCAACAATGAGAATGAAACTCTGTCTGGCATTACTGACTAACTGTAATCCTCAGTGATTTTCCTGAAAATCCAAAGTTTTACAAGTGACAGGACAACAATATTAGGGAAAATCAGGGGCATGCTGCAAAATTCTAGACAGCTGAGAGGTATGCACTGGTATTCATACTTGGTCCGTTCCTTTCAGGATGTCACTCCCTAATATTCCAGCATTATATATTATGCTAATGACATGCTGATCTGGACTTTAAATTCATTCCACTCCTGCATTAGTTTCACGCTTGAGAATTACTAGGTGTTTCACATTTAGTTTGTTTCATTGGGTTAATGCTATATGATAACAAAATTGAAGTTATACTGTTTCATACAGCTAAAGGCTTATTTCAAGCCCCCAGAAGCAATGTTACCTCATCATTAGATGAGAACTTTACATTCTTTACAGAGCTTCCTGGATTTCTTCAATTGTAATGTGTCACTCGTATATTGAACCATGAAACAGCCCCTGCTTTTTTCACCATGTCTGTTGTACATGCAGAAGGTGTGGCATCACATGAATCCAGTCAGTCTCAAACTTGGCACTAGCAACACCACTGAATATGACACATTTATGTCACAGTGTCTTCCACACCTTTGAAACAAACTTCTCCCGAATTTTAGATAGAAGCATCCAGATGACTTTTTCTGAATGCTCACACGTTCCATCAAGGGATAACAGTTATTATATGTCTGCATGGCCAGTAGGCCATTATCCGGTATCCAAATCAATTGAACCTAAATATACAATTTTGTAGGATTTTTGTAAAATAGTTGTTAGTTGTGTGACATTTATTTGAAATTAGAATCATAATTTCATCTAAGTTTCAAGGTAAGTTACATTTTTGTCCAGTCCAATTTCTATCTATATTTTCATTTCTTATTTACCTGATGTCATCCACTTGATCATCACCTGTTTTGCAAGAATAACCAATAAAATTATAGGCTTATAGTCCTAAGTGTCTATTGTAAATAATATTAACTGGGCAGTATCTCTTCTACGGCCAGCTCAGTTTTTATTAGTCATGAGTGTTACACTATTATTTACCCTTCTGTAGTGTTATTATTCCAAACGTTCAGTTTGACACTAAGCTGTTTTATGATTTCTTTATTATGCACTTTTCTCTGTATCTACTTCTAGTCAATAATCAAGGTGCTATTTTTAACAACTTTTCTCTCATTCTTTTGTGTGCTCCTTGGTGGAGCCTGAAATTGGTCCACATGAATCACTGCTGTATGTCTGTAAACAAAATAAATATATAAATTCTGACCTGGAGAATTACACATCTAAAGAAAGAATTAGACAATGGGCAGATAAGGTTCAAGACCAGATCAGCTAATTTCACATGAAGTGAACTGAAGGCTTGTTTTGTGACAGTACAAACATCCCTTCTACATATAGTTAATTGCAAATCTGTTGTAACTGTAGTTGGGTGAATGGGTGGAGGGAGCTGATGGAACTCAAATGGTACCTGCTTATTTATATCTGTAGCCAAACTCATCCGTTACAGGGCCCAAGTCATGTGATCTGTGCCTGTGCACATGGTACAGGCAGAAAGCTACAAAGATTAACCACTCCATGGATTTGCAAAAGTACTTCATAAGAATGGCTGTGGACCCATGAAATGGACTATCGGAATAGCAGCCAGTTAGTGGAATATACAGAGGCATTCAAAGTAGCACTGAGCAGGTTGAGGGTGAGGGGGAAGATGTGGCTGGAGGGGAGGCAGAATATTAAATGCATTACATAACAGACTAGATGGGCTTATTATCTTCTTCTGTATTGGTGTAAATGTAAGGTAACGCCATCCCTGGATCAGGTACTGACAGGCTGTGATGTATAGATTATGTAGTGCAAGCCCACAGAGGACATGCAGGTGGTTGGTGTGACAGAGCAAGATGCAGAGGACAGGAAAAAATGGAAACAGTTGATCTGCTGTGGTGACCCCTAATGGGAGCAGCCAAAAGAAGAAGAAGTGCAAGCCCACAGCATATCTCAGTTCGTACACTGTGAAATTGTGGTATATCATAATTGTTACAGGGAGGTGTGATATATCCTGAACCTTATTGTGGGAACCTATTCTATGAAAATGGAACTGACTAAAGTAGAGTCAGTAAGAAGGCAAAGTGAAATCACACGCATAAAAGCATACACACTGTCTATCCTTCCCCCCATCCCTTTTGAAATCTGTACTTGTTTATAAAGATTATTCCTTTAGAAAAGGAGGGAGGGAGGGAGGGAAGGAAGTGGAACTTGGCAGACAGCATTGCTTTTGATAACAGCACTGTGCAGGAGGGAGTTCCACCTGTGTGAGTCACTGCAAAACTATGCCAATATTAATTATGGTAGTGTGCATTACTGGTCTTCCCACACCTCCCAGACTTCTCTGCATCCCTGCCAACTGCATCCACCCTTCAGGGTCATTCATCTAGAATTCAGCCCATTAAAAGACTAATGCATTTCATTTTGCTGGGGAGCAGGCTATCCAAAACTGGTGAGTTTACAATTGTGTACGATTGCAGCATATTGTGAATAATCCCTCCTACAAAACTAACCTACAGATAAAACAAGGTCAAGACTAAATTGCTTCGATAAAGTCCAAGCCAACTAACATAGCCTTGTCCTGAAGTATTCTCTTCTATTTTTCTGTCTTTCTTTTTTCCCTCATCTTCAGTTATAGAATGACAGTCAGGATTTCATGAAGTTCATTCCCAGACATTTGCTAATACTACAGATGCACATACACAAATGAGCTACATTCAGCACCACACTACACTGTCCTAATCTTAGAGCTACATTCAACACCACACCGCCTGCCTAGAAGGGAAGGTTGTCTTTCTTGAAGTTGGACAGTAGCTGAGGTTTACTAAGGCTTATTTCTGTTGACCTTAGCAGTCTCCATCCCACAACTGAACCTTAATTGACCAACACTGTGCAGCAACAAACTTTTTTATGAGTTTAAAAAAATCAGTGGTTTCTAACTCTCCGGCATTTTGAAAATAACCTGAATTCAGAGTAGTTCTTCACTCTGTTAGTTTGGTGGACATTATTTTTTTTCCTGTTAGTATAGATGGCTGAATGATAGAACCATGCTAAGAAATGTGCAGTCAGACTGACTGCCCTTCTGTCGAGCTCTGGAAAATATGTTTCTGTTGATGTTGGGTAGTGGGTCTGTCTGAGCACTTCAGGTCATGATCAAACAAAGTGCTTAAGGAATGAACTGTAATTCTTGCCTTTTTCCATCATAAATCTTGTCACCATCTATCCCAAGATCTAGTGTTACAGAAAAGGGCTAATCTATCCCAAGATCCAATGTTATAGAAAAGTGCCATGCCCATACCTCTCAACCTCTTAGAGCAAAAAAACAGAGTCAAGGGGATGAATAATGTAATTTGTTTGTTGTGTGTGACATTAATCAGTGAGGTATTGCCAGATAATAAATGTATGGCTATTTTTAACGCCATCTAGAAAGCAGAGTTGTATCGTCTCAATCACTGTCACACACCCACACACACACACACACACACACACACACACACACACACACACACACACACACACACACACACATGCATGTATTACACATGTGAACATGTTCATCACATATGCAAAGCTATGTCATGCATGTATGCAAAGACACACAGAAGCATGCAGAAAAAATATGATCATGTGCATATACACTATCCCCCACTATGTTCCAAACTACTAATGAAATCCTCTTCCTTCAGTGTTAGAAACTCCAACAAAGAAATAATCTTTCTTACTACACCCCCCTCAAAACTGATGTTGATAAAAAAACATTCTCAGATCTTGCTCCAAGTAGTGTAGCTAGGTCATCTTTCTCACTGGTCAGTTCCCCAGGCTGGCGCCCCTTCAACCCAAAGTTGAGGATCTTCTATACTTTTGTAACTGTTGAAAGCTGCTTGCTACAACTATCTCAAGTGCCTTGCTACCATTACTAGCACATACATTGACCTTCACTGCCAACATGATGATGCAGTACTGGCATTCATTCATTTATAATGTCCCACTATGTTTGTGGATTAAAAAATGACTAGCAGGACTGTACCTCCACCTCATCAGCACCATCTGATAATGCCTCCTAACAGCTTAATTACAGTGGCACTGTGATTCACTAACATTTGTCATCATTAATTCCCCACCATTTCTACCCTAGCACTGCTTTAAGACAGCTGTATGATGCACTTTCATTTCTTCCACAACAGTGAAGCCGTGTGTAATTCGTTAAACCAGGTGAACAGAGTGGTTACTGGTGAAGCACCAGAACCTCCTGTCCCTATACCACAGGCACAGCAGACAAGCAGCCTTACATGTGAAGAAGGAGCAGCTGTTTGAATGCAGTGGGAAGCATGTGGTGATTATCCAGTACTGGTGGTATCCCACTGCTGTCTGTCATGTGCTTCATCTTCTTTCATAAGCAGACTACTTATTTGCTGAAGCATTAGAGTCAACGGAGGATGTTCAGAGAGTTTCTTCTGGTAGTTTCAGCAACTTACTTTCTACCAAGTCATTTTTCTGACTGGCCCATAATCACACTTGCACAGACCTTTACCTGCCACCATTAGTGACACTGTAACACTAACTGGTCCATACTCACATTTACATATATCCTATACCCACCATGATTAGTGGTATTGCAACACTGACTGCCCCATACTCACATAGATCTTGTATCCACCACCATTAGGGTACTATAACACTAACAGGTCCATACTCAAATTTATATGGATCCTGTACCCACCACCATTAGTGTATGGAACACTGACGGATCTGTACTCACATTTACATATATCCTATACCCACCACCACCATTAATGATACTGTAGCACTGTTATGACCATCAGGGTTCAATTCTTTCTTCCAGGTGCCTTCTGCATTAAGTTTGCTTGTTTTCTACATGTATATCTGTAGTCCTTCAATACTTCAGTTGCTGCCCTCTGCTAAGATATGCAGCTTAGGTTGACTGTAATAGCTTTCACCTGTGGATCTTCTCTCTGTACTTTTTCCCTTTTAAGGGAGTCTATCAGATATTTAGTATAATTAACTAGGTTAATGAAATAAAGCGACAGCCACTCAGACTTATGCATCACCATCACCTGTCATTAGTCTTCTGTCAGCCTTACCTAGACCTTTGTCAATAGTCCCCTCTCAGTCTTACATGCCTCCTATACCTGTGACTAGTATCCTCAAAGACATACCTAACCCTTATACCTGTCACTAGACCCCTGTCAGACTTACCCAGCCCCAACACCTGTCACTAGTCCCCATACAGACTTAACCAGCTCCTGTACCTGTCATTAGTCCCTAGTCAGACTTACCCAGCACTTATTTCTGTCATTTGTTCCCTCACAGACTTATCCAGCCATTATATCTGTCATCAGCCCCCTCTGAGACTTACCCTGCCCATATTAGTGTCATAAGTCCTCTCATAGACATTCCCAGCCCCTATACCTGTCACTAGTCCCCTCACAGACTTAACCAAACCCAAGACATGTCACTAGTCCCCTCACACACTTAACCAAACCCAATAACTGTCACTACTCCCCTCACAGACTTAACCAGCCCCAATACCTGTTACTAGTCCCATGTCAGACTTACCCAGCTCCTGTACCTGTCATTAGTTCCCTGTCAGACTTATCCATCTCCTATACTTGTCAATAAGCCCCTCAGAGACTTGCACAGCCCTACACCTGACATTAGTCACATTACAGATTTACCCAGCTCCTATACCTGTCACTAATCCCCTCACAGACTTACCCAGACCCTATACCTGTCATTAGTCCCCTCTCAGACTTACCCAGTCTCTATACTTGTCACTAGTCCCCTCATAAATGTACCCAACCCCTATACCTACCGGGTCTATATTATATAAGCAAACGCATGGAATTCGAAAGCTATATAATCGACCAACAATCCCCGAAAACCCAAAATGTTGAACACATGGGGGAAAAAAATCGCTGATCTGTAAAAAAAAAAAAATAAAAAAAAATAAAAAAATAAAAAAATAAAGTTGGGGGTATTGTTCCCCCACCCCCATACTTAAATATACCAACTCTGAGATCACACCACTGTGGAGGAAATGGCAAAGTCCCGAAAATGGCCCAGTGATTTTTTTTCCCTAGGAAAAAAAAAAATCACTGTTCTGTGCTTTGAGTATTTTGTCATTTCGCAGAATGACGTTCAATTAAACTGTGCTCTCAATTCATTGCGTTCGCTAAAATAATAGGGACCCTACCTGTCACTAGGCCCCTGGCAGAATTACCCAGCCCCAACACCTGTCACTAGTCCCCACACAAACTTAACCAGCTCCTGTACCTGTTATTAGTCCCTTGTCAGATTTACCAAGCATCTATTTCTGTCATTCGTTCCCTCACAGACTTACCCAGCCATTATATCTGTCATCAGCCCCCCCTGAGACTTACCCTGCCCATATTAGTGTCATAAGTCCTCTCATAGACTTTCCCAGCCCCTATACCTGTCACTAGTCCCCTCACAGACTTAATCTGACCCAAGACATGTCACTAGTCCCCTCACACACTTAACCAACCCCAATACCTGTCACTTCTCCCCTCACAGACTTAACCAGCCCTAATACCTGTCACTAGTCCCCTGTCAGAATTACACATTTCCTCTACATGTCATTAGTCCCTTACAGACTTAACCAGCCCCTATACCTGTTACTAGTCCCCTCGCACACTTAACCAACCCCAATTCCTGTTAATAATCCCCTCACAGTCACACCCAGCCCCTGCCCCTGTCATTAGTCCCCTCTCAGATTTACCTAGCCCACATAACTGTCACTAGTCCTGTCAAAGACTTACTCAGCTTCTACACCTGTCACTATTAATTTTACAGACCTACCCACCCACTATATCTGTCACTAGTCCTCTCACAGATATACCCTGCCCCTATACCTGTCACTAGTCCCCTGTTAGACTTACCCAGTGAATATAAATGCTGCTATTTACCCTCATAGTTGTATCCAGCTCCTACACCTGTCACAAGACCCCTCACAAATATAATGAGCCCATCTACCTGTCAAAAACCTCCTCACAAATGTACCCAGCTCATACACCTGACACTATTCTCCTCACAGACTTTGCCAGCCCCTATACCTATCACTAGCCCTTCTCAGCTAACTCAGCCCCTATCCCTTTCACTAGTCCCCTCTAAGACTTACGCAGCCTTTATACCTGTCACTAGTCCTCTCACAGCTTACACAGCCCCTACACCTGTCCCTAGTCCCCTTATAGTTTACACAGCCCCTACACTTGTCCCTAGTCCTGTCACAGCTTACACAGCCCCTACACCTGTCACTAGTCCTTTCACAATGTACACAGCCCCTACAGCTGTCACTAGTCCCCCCACAGCTTATACAGCCCCTACACTTGTCACTAGTCCCTTCATGGCTTACACAGCCCTTACACCTGTCCCTAGTCCCCTTACTGCTTACACAGCCCCTATACTTGCCCTTAGTCCCTTAACTGCTTACACAGACTCTACACCTGTCCCTAGTCTCCTCACAGCTTACACAGTCCCTACACTTGTCCCTAGTCCTTTCACAGCTTACATAGCCCCTAACACCTGTCACCAGTCCCCTCACAGCTTACACAGCCCCTACAGCTGTCACTAGTCTCTTCACGGCTTACACAGCCTTTACACCTATCCCTAGTCCCCTTACTGCTTACACAGCCCCTACACTTGTCCCTAGTCCTCTCACAGCTTACATAGCCCCAACACCTGTCCGTAGTCCCTCACAGCTTACATAGCCCCTGCACCTGTCACTAGTCCCCTCACAGCTTACATAGCCCCTACACCTGTCACCAGTCCTATCACAGCTTACATAGCCCCTGCATCTGTCACTAGTCCCCTCACAGCTTACATAGCCCCTACACCTGTCACTAGTCCTATCACAGCTTACATAGCCCCAACACCTGTCCCTAGTCCCCTCACGGCTTACACAGCCCCTACCACTGTCAACTAGTCTGCCCACAGCTTACACAACCCATAGACCCGTCATTAGCCCCCTCACAGCTTACATAGCCCCTACACCTGTCACTAGTCCTATCACAGCTTACACAGCCCCTAACACCTGTCCCTAGTCCCCTCATGGCTTACACAGCCCCTACAGCTGTCACTAGTCCCCCCACAGCTTACACAGCCCCTACACCTGTCACTAGCCCCCTCACAGCTTACACAGCCCCTGCACTTGTCACTAGTCACATCACAGTTTACACAGCCCCTACACCTGCCACTAGTCCCTTCACAGCTTACACAGCCCCTACACCTGCCACTAGTCCCTTTACAGCTTACACAGCCCCTACGCCTGTCATTAGTCCCGTCACAGCTTACACCGACCCTACACCTGTCAGTAGTCCCCTGGCAGACTTACACAGCCCCTACAACTGTAACTAGTCCCTTCACAACTTGCATAGCCCAACACCTGTCACTAGTCCCCTTACAGCTTACACAGCCCCTGCACCTGTCACTAGTCCCCTCACAGGCTACACAGCCCCTACACCTGTCACTAGTCCCTTCACAGCATACACAGCCCCTACAACTGTCACTAGTCCCCTAGCAGACTACACAGCCCCTATACCCAACACTAGTCTTCTATAAACTTACCCAGCCTCTGTACCTGTAACAAGCCCTATACATCTAAAAAAACAACAGCCACTACTCTCCAGTACCTCCGTTGCAAATAAACAGAAATCCTATTGCAAAAACGACCAACGCAGGCAAAGCTCCAGGTTCACGGACAGTCTTTTAATAAACACACAAGCGCTTTCACCAAATGCTTCTTCAGGTGTAACATAAAAACTAAGTACTTAAGGCATCATATTTAACTTTTAAATCTCAAATCACATGACAAATTCAAATTCCAATTTAAAGGTACAAATCCTAAAATTCATTCAAAGAACCATATTAAAGTATATAAAAATATATGTGCATATATAGAAAAATACATAATTCTAAAGACAAGCACTCAGAAATTTTATCACAAAAATAGCATAAGACACACACACACACATATATATATATATATATATATATATATATATAAGTCTTTAAAAAAATGTATGTAAACAATCATATACATGTCAGATCATGAAGGTAGCATATATAATAAGCCACTCATTTCCTTTATAGTGGTCTGGCTTTCAAAGCAGGTCGCAGTAGTATACAATCATTCAAACCATGTCCCGCATTTGCTTTCAGCCTAATAATCATCTGCGCTTCCATTGCTTCTTAACATATTTATCATATCAGCAAGAAAAGCATGTTTAATGCATTAGCAAAGCATGTTGCTAATACAGATAGTACGCATAGGTTTGGGTTTTCAGTCATAGGAATGAATTATGGGAATAAAAGAGGAGGGATATGAGATTAAAAACAGAAGAAATGGAAGTGTAGTGGATTATTAGGCTGAGAACGAATGCAGGAAATGGTTTGAATGATTGTATACCACTGTGACCTGCTTTCAAAGCCAGACCACTACAAAGGAAATGAGTGGCTTATTATATATGCTACCTTTATGATCTGACACGTATATGATTGTTTACATACATTTTTTACATACATTTTTTAAAGACTTATAGAGATCTCCAAACTCTGGACCCCACACAGTTCGGGTTTGTAAAAGGCAGATCATGTCTCCTAAACCTGATAAACTTCTTTGAAGCAGTCACCAAAGCCATAGATGAGGGTAAGGTGGTTCACATAGCCTATCTAGATCTCGCCAAGGTGTTTGACACCATCCCCCACTCTGGAATTATAGATAAACTCACTAAACTAGGTTTAAATCCCTATGTCACAAGATGGGTTGAAAACTGGCTTACTGACAGAACCCACACTGTGAAAGTAGCAGACTCCAAATCAGACTTCAGACCAGTGACAAGTGGAGTACCACAGGGTTCAGTCCTGGGTCCTCTTCTGTTTGGATCTACTTCTCTGAAGTACTGGCTAACACAGAAGGTCTTTGGCTAACTAAGTTCGCAGATGACTGCAAACTAGGAGCCATAATCAAAACTCCTAACAATGTGGACATCCTACAAAAGGGCCTCACTGAGACAGATGCCTGGTGTCAAAGCCATGGCATCAAGCTCAATGCCAAAAAGTGCATTGTCATCCCCTTTGGTAAAAACTCTGTACCCATGAACTACCACATAGGTGGTAGTCTACTTAACACCACAGGTGTGATAAGAGACCTTGGGACACAGGTGGACAGTAGTCTCTTCTTTGATAATCACTTTGCCACAGTGGTCAGGAAATCCTTCTACATGGCACACCTCATCACAAAAGGTTTCTCATCCAGAAAAAAAGAGGGCATTGTTCCCCTCTACTCATCACTCATTAGACCCATTATACAGTACAACATCCCTTTTGGTATGCACTTTACAAGATATCTACAACAACTGGAAAGGCCGCAGAAATACCTCACAAAGAGGATTACTGGCTTCAAACGGATGCCCTACGCAGACCGTCTCAAAAAACTCCACCTTTACTCCATCACATATCTCCAACTCAGAGGCGATCTCTGCCTAACATGCAAAGCTATGTCAAATGCAGAGCTGTTGGACATGCTCCACTTAAAGAAATCCCAATCCCTCCGAGCTACATGCTCTAGGGACCTTAACCTTGTCACCACAATAAACAGAACATGCTGAAGGGATAGATTCCTATCCCAGAGACTTCCCATACTCTGGAACAGACTACATATTTATGGTAAGGTAAGTGCAGCCCTCTCACCAACCAAAGCCCCAGCCTCTGGTGGAGCAGGGGTGGATGGGTGACACATGCATTTTTATTTATTTATTTGTATTTTTTCCAGGTCCAGGGTAGAGCACTGATCTCCACAGACCCTTTTCAGATTCAGTATAGGAGTGTCTGGTTAAGCAACTTACTCAGAGTCACACAGGCAATGGAGGTTAAGGGAATCAAACCTTGCACCTCTGGACCACAGGAAACAGCTCATTAACAGCTCCTTAATTCTGGCATTGCATTGACATCATCATGGCCTGCAGGAGGGAGAAACAATGGGACAGGACACATGAATGAAGATGTCCTACAAACTAACCCTGCTGTGCTGAAAGTCTTAGCTGCTCCCTGCACTAGTCAACTCAGTTCATCACTCATTTTGTTCATGCTGAAAGACAAAAGAGACAAAACAGCCTTCACACACAGGTGTAGGTCAGATACAGTCAACAGTGCAAAAATAAATTTCTACATGTGTATGCAAGATATCAAAAGCCTGGAAATGTGTCTACAGTTCACAACTAAGTCATAGCCCCACATCTATGTGCAAGATAGCAAAGGGCTGACATGGTACCTGCAGTCTCTGGACAGCTATATAGTACCCCATAATAGGCAGCAATGCTGTGACATGTAGAACAGCTATAGCCATAGCACTGATTTAGTCCCTCATAGTGGCACACCTGGTATGTCTTGGTATCTGTCAGATGAAACAGCCTTTATGAAGGGCATTGCTCTAAATACCTGGAAAGAAAACAACACAGCCAGTACTACCATTGCCTTGGTAAGGCCATGGGGTTCAGAGAAAATCCCATACTGGATCTCATGAGGATTATAATGACACACAACACTGCCATAACCACCTCTCTGTAGAGGACACAAAGTTCCACTATCACCGCCATTTTCCACAGTGATGTTCTTGATCAGGTGGGCACATGTACAGTGCGGTCAGACATTGTTGGGTACACTGTTTTCTCCTATTTGGCTTTGTCACTCCACCACCACTTATCATGGGTGGAGATAATTCTCAGCCCCCAGGGCACCTGTACAAATGATGACAACAGTAACCCACTGTACACTCCCTCCTGTGTGGTGTATGTGAGAGTGTCTGATGTACAGTGTGAATTGATCATGCACTTCCCAGCAACACTTTTAATGCTGGCTCCATCTGATATCACACTGTCACTGTGACTTCTGCTGGGCTCATGTACAGGTGTGTTGGCAACAAAAATATTCTTTCCTGTTCTACCCCAACACCTTCAACATAGTCCCATATAACTCAACTATACCTCACCTTTCTGCAGCAGAAATCTTAATAGCCTTCCTAAAAATTAATGAATGCAAAAAGCTCTGTAACATTGTCCTGTACATTCCCCCTGGCAATAATATCCCCATACTAGAGGAAATCCTAGCTTGGACATCCAACAACATAACTACAGAAACAATTTTTGCCAATGTTAATATTAATTGGTTAGAGGTCACACAGCAACACTCCTCCACACACATCAACCTTTTTAATTATAACTAGCTAATCACTGATATTACCAGATCCAACAAAAACAACAGCTGTGGGACAGTCTTAGATTGGATCATGGTCTGTGTCTCATCATACAACCATGAAACAGCTTGCCTTCATTTGCATGTCAGTCTACTGTAACATGCGTAATCCTATTCCTCTACTGTTTCTTCACTGCTCTGCTAGCTGGTGCTATGAATCGTAACACATGGCTGCAGCCATTGCCCAAGCAAGGGTACACTGGATACTGTGCAAGCTCATTGTGAATACCAGCCTGTGTCTCAGAACAAAGCAGGATTTGAGAGGAGCAGACTGAAAACTAAGAGTATACCGTACTCACAAAATAATGCTGCAAGGCTGTTTTTCTGCTTTATTTCTGTTATTACAACTGTTCTCTTCAAAACAAATTATTCAGTTGTAGACATCTGAAAAAAAGGAAAAAGATTTTACAGTCATAAGCCAGTAACCACAATAGTGTTATTTAAGGGGTTCTATCATAATTTATGCATTCTTATTGTGCCCAGTAGCAGAGCTATTTAGCTGGCTGATACTGATTCTACAACTATCTGGACATGCAAGCTGATATAAGTATACTTTTTTGCATGTGTTCTGTTTCAGTGATAGTTAACAAAACTGTACTGCACTTATTTGTTTCATTGAATATTGATTGAACATTGGTGGTCTCACTCTGCAGTTTGTTTTTCCACCCTCCTGTCCTAGTGTTGCTGTATTCTTAAACTTGGTGGCTTTGGAATTGCCCACCCCTGCTGTAAATATGTCTTTGGACACTCCTCCCAGCCCCATCTTATTTGCTCACTCAATTGAGTAGAGTGAGATCATTTGGGAAGGACTACCCCCTTGCTTCTTTGATTTCAGACAGTCCTGCCAGTCCCATCTCATCAGCTCTGTATACTGTGTACAGAGAGAGTCCATTTGGGAAGGCCATCCCCTGTAGTCTCCTAATCTTAAATTATGTTGTTTTTTCTCCCTATCCACTTAACAAATGTAGTCTCCTAATCTTGAATTATCTTGTGTTTTCTCCCTCTCCACTTAACAAAAAAATAATAATCTTTATTCAGCTGCACTTACTGTAACTGTGTTCTACCTACTTTATTACCTTATTTTGCTTTGCTGTCTGCTCTTAAGTGTTCGAGTGGTTTTATTCTGCTGCATTTATTACTGCTTCTTAGTACCCTGATTAAATTTATCTGCTGTTCTATGCATCTTAGGTTTTAGCACTTGTGCTTCAAGCCAGTTATTTTACATTTAAGAAGGTTTTTGTGGTCTTCGCTCTTGTGGACAAGCCCTTATCAAAACCCTCTCTCCAGAGGTCTGCCCAAGTATTCAGAACATTATGTCTGGACAATTACCATCAGTTTTTCCTGCCAGCCTAGTTGACATGGGCAACTGCTTCATGTTCACTGACAGCCATCTTTTCCTAGCACATAATTCTTGTACTTGTGAGAAATGCATCTACATGTGACCTGGAATCCATGCTCTCTCACACCACAGTCAATACACCTGACAAAGAGGAGATTGCCAGTACAAACACCACACCACCCACATCACATAGCCAAGCAAAACACATACACACCTATGCAGAGGTCCTTAATAAAAACTTACCTAAACAGCAGAGACTTCCAAAATACACTCACAAACATTCCACACACAGCACCAAACACATCACACACAGCAGACAACACATCAGTGTCTCACAAACACAACGCATACGGCATAACAATAAACCAACGCAACCCATAAGGCATAACAATAAATTAAACATACTAGTCATTGGCAACTCAATTGTGAGACACACTAATGTCCCCCTCACCAGGCTCGAAAAGGAGAAGGTCACATTCAGTTGCCTCTCAGGTGCCAGAATCCACCAGATCACACACGCACTTAAGTCTCTCCACAGCAGGTACAAGTATGACTCTGTCATTGTCCATGTTGTTATGAATGATTTGAGACATACCTCCCTGGACTTTATGAAGAGAGACATGATTGAGCTCTCAGAGTATGTGTCCCAGGCAGGTATGACCCTAGCCCTAAGCAGCATCCTACCTTCACCAAGAATGATACCACAATACCAACAAAAAATAATTGACTTCAGCAATTAACTTAGTTTCTGATGTCTTTCCAAGGGGATCCAGTATCTGTCTGCTTGGGATGACAACGTTGACAGGCCTTGATGCTTTGCCAAAGATGGCCTCCACCTGTCACCCCTAGGATTCTGGATCCTAGCCAAGGCTCTTGCCTCCCACATTGTGCCTTTTTTAGGCTATATCCAAAGACAAATCTTTCAACATAAAATATCTGTCAAAAAGCAAATTGAAGGTCATGCTGCTTAATGCTAGGAGCCTTAACCTGAAAATGCACTCACTGGAGGCTTTCCTCGGACTGGAAGATGCTGATGTCTGTGTGGTCTCGAAAACTTGGTTCAGGGCTGCAAAGAGCACCCTTGCCTTACCAGGCTATACCTCATCCCACACATTCTGACCCCAAAATGAGGTCTGGAAGACTAAGGGTACTGGAGTCTCTATCTTCATTAAGGACCGGCACACCTCCAGACTGGTTTGCTAGCATGACACACTGGAATTACTCCAGGTGCAACTGACATTTGGCAAGACACCCATCCCAAGTTATAGCCAGCTATAGACCCTTTTCCATGACTCAAGACACCCACTCCTCCTACCTGGACTTACTTGACTCCATCAAGGTACCCCCTAACACCCTGATCCTTGGTGACTTCAACTACCCCACCATAGACTGGATATCACCCCATAAGCCTAACTAGCTTGGTCTGCAAAGCTATGGAAAGGATCATCATGGACCTCATAAATAAAGATATTGGGGACCTACAGACACTGGATCCTACCCAGTTCAGCTTTGTTAAGGGCAGATTCTGCCTCTTAAACCTGGTCGATTTCTTTGAAACAGTCACCAAGGCCATTGACAAGGGGAAGGTGGTCCACACAGCCTACCTGGACCTCGCAAAAGCCTTCGATACAATACCCCACTCGGGCATTATAGATAAGCTCACCAGCTTAAATATAAACCCCTATGTCACTAGATGGGTTGCAAACTGGCTCAAGGACAGAACCCACATGGTTAGAATTGCTGGAGCCATGTCAGACTCCAAACCAGTTACAAGTGACATCCCACAAGGCTCAGTCCTGGGATCTCTCTCGTTTGGTATATATTTCTCGGAGGTACAGGCCAACACGGAAGGACTGTGGCTGACCAAATTCACAGATGACTGCAAACTGGGCACCATAATTGACTCTTCAGCCGACACAAGCATCCTCCAAAAGGGCCTCATAGAAACAGACAACTGGTGCCAGAGCCATGGCCTCAAGCTAAATGCCAAAAAGTGTATAGTCATCCCCTTTGGCGAAAACAAAGTGCCCACAAATTACCACATAGGTGGTAATCCATTAAGTACAGAAGAAGTAATTAGGGACCTGGGGACCCAAGTTGATAGCAATCTCTCATTTGACAACCACGTGTCCAAAGTGGTTAGAAAAACATTTTATATAGCCCACCTAATCATGAATGGATTCACATCTAGATCAGGGGAGGTCATCGTGCCTCTTTACTCATCCCTCATCAGGCCCATAATTGAGTACAATGCCCCTTTTGGGATGTACCTTACCAGACACCTACAGCAACTGGAAGGACTCCAAAAGTACCTCACCAAGAGGATCAAACGGGTCAAACAGATGCCATATGCTGCCCGGTTAAAGAAACTCCAGCTCTACTCAGTGGCATACCGCCTGCTCAGAGGCAATCTGTGCCTCATGTATAAAGCCATGTCCAACCCAGAATTAATGGACATGCTGCAACTCAGAAAATCCAAATTCCATCGAGCTACGTGCTCGAGAGACTTGAACCTCAGCACTGAAATAAATAGGACATGCTGGAGGGACAGATTCATAACCCAGAGGCTCGCTTCACTCTGGAATAAAATCCCAGTCCAGGTTAGGCAGAGTCCCTCATTGACTCTCTTCAAGAGGAATCTTGATGAGTGGATGGGAGATCGTAGGTTTACCCCGGCTATCACTTCTGTGTCACTGTTAGACAGAGGCACAGTATACTAACCTCGAAACAGGGCATAGCAAAATTAATTTAAAATGGGTGGTGAAAGCCAAACACATTCTGGCTAGGCTTATAAATGTCCTAGGGCAGATAGCCTAGTATGAACCTATGAACCTATGAATTATTCCTGCAATAATGCACTCACCCAACGATTCCTTGATCAATTCTAATGCACTAGACAAGCTTGTCTCATCCCCCACAAGGAGCGATAACATTCTGGACTTGGTTCTCACCAACATGGGTGACTGCTGCACCACCCCCATAGTATGTTTGTTCCTGGTGAGATCAGATCATCGGTCTGTCTCATTCAAAGTGTCTATCCCACCAAACCCCCCCTCCCCAGCTGTAACCAGGCTAAAAAACTTCTCAAAAGCTGACTACATACCACCGTCCCCTCAGAGGATGCAGACAACTCTGCTGAACAGTATGCCAGTGCAGTATACAAGCACCTGTACAACTGCATTGACTCAGCCATAACCAACAGAACTAAAACCTGCTTCTCAGGGAAACACAAACCAGTCTGGTGGACATCCTCTATCAACAGGCTGTACAAAAAAGGAAGAAACTGTTGTCCAAGGATAAAAAGGAACAAATTCCAAACCAGAAAAACTCCCTCCTTAACTTCAACAAGCATATTAGATCACTAGTGAAAACCTCCAAAGCCAATTATGAATTGAAACTAGCCTCCAAAACAAAAGAAAACCACAAAGCCTTCTTCATTTACATCAGGAAACTCCATGGCAAAGCCCAGGTTTATTCCGAATTAGTACTTAATGGTACCACTTACCCTGATCCTGTTGACTTAGCCAACTTGCTAGCAGATAGGTTCAGTGCAAACATTACCCCCCTATCCCCCCAAAGGCCTATTCAGCATCCCTGATACTTGTCCCACACCTCACATCTCCAGAGATCAAGTGTTAAAGGCCCTATCCAAGGCAAAGAACACAGCTTCCATGGGACCTGATAGTATGCCAGGCTGCATCCTGCACCATCTCTAGCAAGAAGTAGTTTTGCCATTGAGCATCCTGTTCATCCACAGCCTAAGTATAAGTTTCATTCCAGCAGAGTGGAGAACTGCCATTGTCATCCCCTTGCACAAAGGTGTCCCTGTCTCTGTCCCTGTGTCCCTACTGTCCCTGGAAACTATTGCCTCATTAACTTGAAAATTCTGATCTGTAAAGCCATAGAGCATATTACTATGGATTTCATAAACAAAGACATAGGCAATCTCCAAGCACTTGACCCCACCCAGTCCTGATTTGTCAAGGACAGATCTTGCCTGTTGAACCTGATTGACTTCTTTGAGACTGTCACCAAGGTCTTGGATGAAGGAAAGTCAGTACATACAACTTACCTTGACTTGGCCAAGACCCTTGACACAATTTCCCACTCTGGCATCATCAAAAAGCTAACAGACCTTGGTGTAAATCCCTATCTCATCAGGTGGGCGGCCAACTGGCTCACCGATAGACCCACAAGATTAAAATAGGTGCCTCCACCTCCGACAGCAGACCTGTTACTAGTGGTGTTTCCCAGGGATCTGTCCTGGGACCCCTACTGTTTGGCATCTACTTCTCAGAGGTCCAGGCAAAGACAAAAGGTCTTTGGCTTACCAAGTTTGCAGATGACTGTTAATTGGGTGCTGTCATTGACTCCCCAAATAATGTTAACATATGCAAGAGGGACTCACAGCAACAAATGACTGGTACCAAAGCCATGGCCTTCAGTTAAAAGCAAAAAAAAATGTATTACCATGCCATTCAGCAAAAACACAGCCCCTACTTATTACCACATCAACTGCAACCCCCTAAGCACACAACCCGTGGTGAGAGACCTGGGTACTCAGGTTGACAATAATCTCACATTCGACAATCATGTAGCGGCACCAGTGTGGCAGTGGTCAGAAAAGCCTTTTACTTGGTTCATCTCATAGGGGATTGCATCCAGAAAAAAAGGGGGTTATTACCTCTCTGTGCTCCTCCCTCATTAGGCCAATAATTGAGTATAACACCCCGTTTGGTATGTACCACTCCAAACACCTGCACCAACTGGAAAGGCCACAGAAATACCTCACAAAGAGAATCCATGGCCTCCAACACCTGTCCCATGCGGACAGGCTCAAATCACTATTGCTGTACTCTGTATTGTACAGATTGCTCAGAGGTGACCTGTGCCTCACCTACAAGGCAATATCGGACCCTGCCCTACTAGAGATGCTCCATATCAGTAAGTCTAACTCCTCGCGCATTACCCACTCAAAAGCCTAAATCTAATATGTGACATCAACAAAACCTGCTGGAGAGACAAGTTTGTCTCCCAGAGGCTCCGCCATCTCTGGAATAGACTTCCCATACATGTCAAACAGAGTACCTTGCTGACCCTCTTCAAGTGCAACCTTGATGAGTGGATGGGAAACCACAAAACTGTCCCAGGTGTTCCACCTGTATCCCTCATTGACAGGGGTGACAGGTGCTGACCGAGGTCTCCTTTTTGGGGATAAACTCTTGGCTAGGCTTCTAAGGGCCCTAGGGCCATTAGCCTTGTAACCTTCTGTGATCCTGTGATCCTATGAATTGTCTGAAAAAATGCTGTCTTTGCCCCTATTCTAAACCTATGTGATAATTTTATTTATTTCTAACTCTGACTAAAAGGAAAAAGAATCAGCAGGAGGTGTGGTACTATACTGTGGTTGTGAAGTAGCAGTCTTCAGCATCCCGTTCTGAATGCAGAGTTGTGCCATCTGCAGGGACCTCTGTAGCCTAAGACAGAGGAGGTATCTCATCTCCAACTACAGATAAACAGGAGTCACATGACCAACATGAAGGCTTAATTAATCACCACTAACTCTCAATATTGCCAAGAATGAGGGGGGGTCAAGTAACATTGTAGCCCTCAGTTTATGTTTGAAAAGGCAGGAGATAAAGCTAAGGCTGATTTGCTGCCTTTGTCTGTTATTGAGGAACCATTTCAGAAAGTAGCCATGGATATAGTGGGGAATCTTAGTACCTCAAGTGTCACATGTCAGCAGTATATGTTTATGGTGTGGGATATGCTGCTAGATACCCTAAGGAGGTGACTATTCAATACTGAGGCAACAATGCTGTGTTAGAAATTTTCAGCAGGATAGGTTTTCCCAAAGAACTACTGACAAAGAGAGGTGTTAGTTTGATATCAGATCTGCTCACCTGCTTGCGGAAGCATTGTGAGATAAAGCAGTCTAAAGAGTATCCACTATCTCCTGCCATCCACAGACAAATGACCTTATGGAGAGGCTTAACTGTACTCTTAAGACCATGCTGACAACATTTGCAGATGAATTTAATCAGGAGTGGAACAAGCATTTACTCCCATGAGTATTTAGTTCCTCTCCTGTTTGCAAAGGGAGAGGTACCACAAGAAGCCACAGGCTTTTCTAACTTTGGTGTTACTTTATGGCAACAGGAAGAGTGGTGCCATAGATTTAATTCATGATGAGAGGGAGGGTAAACATGATACCCTTAAGGAGTTCATTGTGGAGTGTACCCTAACTTTCAGGATTAGATTTAGGGAGCCCAGGGGTTGTTATCATCCAGCACAAGCACAAAAGTTACAAAAGGTTTGGTATAATCAGACAGTTAGCATCTGTGACTATACTGTTAGAAAGCAGATGATGGCACTTACTCCTCTTTGACAGAATAAGCTGCAGGCAGCATGGGAAGGTCCTGTTTTAGAAAGGTAACTGCTGCTAACTATATGGTGGATTTGAAACGGAAACTCTATAATGTTAACATGATGAAGCCTTACTACCACAGGGAGGAACATGTAACATCTGCAGTGTGCCACACATGTGCCTCACAACCCCTTAATGCAAGAACTCTGGACAAAGACTAAAATAATGGGGGAACATATGCCCAAAAATTGAGACAGATTTTAAATATTGCTTTTATAAACTTAGAAAGTTGCTAGGATAACAAGATTTGTATTCACGTGCATTTTTGAAGGATATACAGTCTGAAACTCAAATGAGTTTCATTATTTAGTAACTTCAGTACTTGGTAATTTGCCAGAAAACCACAAATTTTATGAGAAACAGACTGAAACTGTGAGGCAAAAATCTTGACATTCTACAAAAGTCTGGACACTTGCAAAATATGGTCATAAGACAGATCAGAAGGGGACGTTGTGGCAGACCTTCTCAGTGAGGCTGTTAGACATGTCAGTAAATGTGGCAGCACTTAAACAGCAGCTGTCTCCTACACAAGTTCAGGAAATCTGAGCAGTACTACAGTAGTCTGGGGACATGTTCATGGGTATGTCAGGGTAAACTCAACTGCTGGACAACCATGCGGACACAGGGACCCAATGGTTTATCAAGTAGGCTTACCCTATAAGGTTCTTGAGAGATTTAAAAGAATGATGCAAGACAAATGGCAAGATACAGAAGTATTGCGGAGTAAAGCATTTAAAGTCTACCCCCCCCCCCGCTATTTACGGAGCAATGCTTGGTCAAGAGATTTAATTCTACTTATAAGATCATAGTGACTACATCTGCAGATCAGTTTAAATGGAAGTGGAGCAAGCATCTACCCTCATCTCGTGTTTGCATACAGAGAGGAACCCCAGGAATTTATATATATATATGGTTTCACTTCATAAACACAAATTGCTGAAATATCGAATTTCAGAAATTCATGTCCATGAAGTCGAAACTTTAAAATGACAAAAGTGGATAAGCGCGAATAGGACTATGTCGAATTCGCCCGTACATTATGTTGCGGAAATGTTTGGCTGGGATAGTGTCTGCAGTTTAAGGTGAGTGAGTGTGTTTGAGTGTTTTTCTAACTTGTACGAGTGGGTTAGGGTAGGGAGGTGGAAATATAATTGTGTGTGTTGGCTGTGTGTGATTATGTTTTTCTTTACTGTTTGTGTGATCTTGGAGTTAGTATATAGAAGTAGGGAGTGTGGGGGGTGCAGGGGGGCTTGACCCCCTGCATTTGTGTAGTGTAGGTGTGTGTCTGTGTGGTGTGTTGTTGTATTGTTTTGTGATGTGGGTGTTATGGTTTGTGTGTTGTATGCTGTATTTTGTATGTTCTATGTTTTGGTTTCGTGATTGTGAAGTGTCGGTGTTGTGATGGTTTCAGCTTTATACTGTCGAAATGCTGAAATTCGATATTTCAGCATTTCGGTAATATGAAGTGAAACCACATATATATATATATATATATATATATATATATATATATATATATATATATATATATATATATATATATTGCCATTCTTCAGATGAGATATTAACCTGAGACTCCATCTGCCTGAGTTGGTGGTAGCTCAGGTGAATGTAAAAGATCCCACCGTATTATTGAAAAGAGTAGGGGCCCTTTATCCTTTATTTATACACAAAAATAATTCTTATTTACATATATACAAATATTTACATATGTACAAATATATACACATAGAAATCTGAAATGGTTTGGTATTTATACGACAGAACAATTTTATGAACTGAACAAGTAAAGCAGACTGTGTGAAATATTAATCACATGAAAATGACAGAATTACAATTAAATGTAGTGCTATAAAATATAGATGTAAGCTCCTTTGCTTTACTCATTTTATGAAGATTGTATGTACTGAAAAGACTTTTAATTGAACTGTAGAAATAATGCAGAATATGATGAAGTAAAAGCTGCATGAAAAAGACTGATACATTTGAGGTAGCATATAGTGGAGGATTGATTATCAAAGGATTTTTTTTAGAAAAATGGGAAAAACACATGAAACTTATTAATTTATATACTGCAGAAAATGGTAAAGGATCAGTCATATAATTATGTACAATAGTGATGCAGAGCAGAGCATAGTATAATTTAGTCGTGATTACTTTGATATTAAGATAAATAAGAGCAATTTATGGAAACTGATTTATATATATATATATGTGTGTGTGTGTGTGTGTGTGTGTGTGTGTGTGTCTGTGTGTGTGTACAATAAATATGCTATTTTTTGATTAAATACAATGAGAGAATTACTCAGCACTAGTGATTTGTATTCGGTAAGTACAGGTGGAATTAAATAACAACACGTGGCATTTTTAAAAAGAAAGTCTAAGAGATACATTATTGGAGTTTGCCTCAGCTCTGCCCAAATGCGACAGATGAAAGGTGGACAGCAGGATCCTTAGCGAAGAAGTGTGGGAGGAAGATTAGCTGATTGTATTCCTTTTTAAAAAATGTTTCCAACAGAATACAAGTTTAAGAGACAGAGTACTTGCCTGACTGGAGTAGTTTGTTTAGCCATGATAGGCATGTTACTTGTAGACTATGCCTACAAGTAGAACATGATGGATGGGAGAGGCACAAGGTCATGCTGGCTGTGCTTTATTTGACTGAAAAGGATGGTTATACTAAATATGCTTAAGAAATGCTTCTTCTAAAAATTGGTAATATGTCCCATTTTTCCTTGTTTATTAGGCTGATGGTCCGACAAGGTGATGGTCAAAGCAGGGGCATGGTACACACTGGTGAAGCATGCAGTAAAATGAGAAGTGAGTGTGTAGACTGTCATGAAATGTATGTTTTGGATGTTAGATATTAATAAAGATGTCTTCTGAAGAGAAGGAAGAAAGAAATAGTATTTTATTGTTATAGTAAATACATAACGTTAGAATTGGACATGCATGGGATTTGGACAGTCGATATTGTTATAGTAAATACATAACGTTAGAATTGGACATGCATGGCATTTGTAAGATTCAAACCCCTGCCTAACGATGTTATGACACTTGAGAGAGATGCATTAGCGGACCACGCTATTCGCATTACTAGGGATTTGGACAGTCGATATTTTATGGGTCAAAGAAGAATGTACATGGAGGAAGGTGATGTATGAATAGGAAGGAGCAATGTGGGGAAGATTGGCGGAGTTTTCAGGACTAAGACATCACAGGCAGTTTAAAAGGCATGGTTGCTGTTCATTGAGTGATGGTTTTTAGTAGCCTGGCTAGAGAGCACCACGTTCATGAATGAAGGGATGCACTGAATAGTAAGATGAAATAAGATTAGAAGTGAAGACAGTAGAGGATGGTGTGCCTTGGCAAGAAGTGTGATGGAGGTATAATAAATATTTATACATGATTTTGAGAAACTGGGTGACTTGTAGGATTTAATTGGAAGTGTGATACATGCAGCTTTTACTCCAGATAAATTGTGCGTTATATTAAAAGAAGTATATATGGCTGTGTAGTAATATGCTCTCCTAAGTATTGAGAAATATTTAGATAGATGCTCAGGAGAGTGTATAGTCATATCAATAAGATTATAAAGGAAGAGCACCACAGTGTAAAGATGGAAGCTGTCACACTGCAGAAAGCATAGTAATATGTATGTGAAATTGCATTGCATGGAACTGTGTCTCATTACGGGGTTGTGCATACACTGATACTAATAAGAGCAATAAAGATGAGTTGTTCAAATGAAAAAGAGACTAGGCAAGAGAGAAAAGAGAGAAAAGAGAGCCGATTTCATGAAACTGGACCTGAGGCTTAGACTACGTGACATGTGGGCAGAGGTGACCAAAGTGACCATCAACGGGGAGGGGTGGGTGGATTTTGTGGACTATATAGACACAATGACTTGTCAGAGGAGGTGGCTGAAATGGTAGCAAGCAGGACAAGGGAAGTGTTAGAGACATGCCAGGAGAGGTGTGATGGAGGTGGAGTTCCTGTGCCAGCAGCCAGATTGCTTTTTTAAAAACCCTTATTAAATTATCATTTAAAACATAGGCAAACATACATTAACAGAAAAACATCATTTTAAGTTTTTTTCATTTAAATGCAATATACATCATGTATACTGTCTTTGCTACTATCATCAGTCCAACGTTATAAAAAAATTGCTGAATTCCTGCCTTTGTTTAAACCTCAGCCCTCCTCCTGAATATTATTATAGATGTATTGTTCCCACAGTTTCCCTTTACTTCTGTGTAATTTGCTCCTTCCCTTTTCTAAAGATTCCTCTTCCAGTTCTTTTATCTCTTTTATAATATTTAGTACTTCAAATACATTTAGTGTTAGACTTTGATTTCCATATTCTAGTAATCGCTTTTTTGGCAGCCAACAGGATTAAACTTAATAAGGCCTTACTATGTCTAGGCAATTCAGATTCTGTATCTCAGCTCAGAAGAATCACTTCCGTACATACCTCTCAACCTCTTAGTGGAAGAAATCTGGACAAAGCCTAACATTTTGGGGAGACAAAGGCTCAAAAATAGGGACAGGTTTTAAATATTGCCTTTATAAACTTAGAAAGTTGCTAGAATCACAGGTTTTGTATTAGCATGCATTTTCTAAATGATATGAAGTCTGTAACTCAAATGCATTTCATTGTTTAGTGACTTCAGTGATTTTCCAGAAAACCACACATTTTATGAGGCAAAAATTTGGCGATTCTGTGAAAATCTGTGCAGTTGAGAGGTATGTTTCCGTACTTACAGCCATTTGCTCACCCAATATTTCCAACAGAGTACTCTGTAGGGAATTTTTAAAATCTGTCAACTCATTACACTCCCAAAACATATACTCCCAGTTACCTCTTTCTTCTCCATTATACCTCCAACATTTGTTATCTACCTGAGAAAAAAATCTTTCTGCTTTGGTTATAAAAGTACCAATATAAATACCTCCAAGCAAAGATCCTGAACCTTCTGGACTTGGTTGCACACTTAGGAGCCTTGAGTACTTCTTCCCATTGTTTCTTTGTGAATTACATAGCCAGTCTCTTTTCCCAATCCTTTCTAACCTCCTCTGATAGAGTCTTAGTTAACATGCAATATTTTGTATGCCCTACCAATTATCCCTTTTTAACAGCTGCTTTTGTTCTAGATTCAGCTAAAAAAACTCTACCAGAGCAGGTCTTTCACTTAAAATTCCCCCATCCCTTTCTGTTTGCCTGTACTCTGAAATCAAGCCCTGGTAGGGAAGGAAAGGTGCTAGTCTGCAATCCAAATGTCTTCTTGGCGCCTTCCCAATCTGTTACCTTTCCTCCCAAGTTATTTGCTCCCAATATCTTGATTCCTTTGCCAGATCTCCCTAGTAAATTCCAGCCCCTCTTGCCTATTTTCTATACCCCTACTTGTAGTCACCCCACTGGCAAAATCTTCTTTCTACATTCTCATGTTGGCTTAGATCTTGGAATACTTTCTGTAACTTTATGATACTCTGTATAGTGGTTATTATTCTCCTTAAGGATCTGCATTCAAAATCCCACTCTCTTCTTATTTCCTGAACTCTCCCCCATCCCACTTTATCATGATCATCCCTTTCCACTTTGAATTCTAGCCTTCTGCTTGTGTTATGTATATGACCCTTAGCTGTGTAGCTCTAAAATATTCCCTCAAATCAAGTAATCATAAACCACCTTGTTCTTGTGGGAGGATCAACTTATCCCACTTAACTCTTGCCCTTTTTTCATCTCAGATAAATTTCTTCAACTCCTTATTAATTATTGTCCACAACTTCTCCTCTGGTTGATAAAAATATGCTTGACCCATATTTAAAACTAAAAGGACTAAAACAATTTCACTGCTTGTATTGTGCTATCCATAACCATAAACAAGAGCTTCCAGTTTCTCAGTTTTTGCATTATCTTTTGTTTAGTCACTTTCCACATATCCTTAGCTGCCATAACAGAAGCCTTTTTAATCTGCACTCCTAAATGATTTAACTCATTATGTCCTTATGCCCCCATAAGTATAAATATTGCTGAACCAAGTTATGAGTGGGTACATAACCTATAGTTGTAGCCATTGTTTTATCTTCATTCATTTTATTTCCCAAAAATACCTGAAACTGTCTCAGAATGTTCTACAAAACAGAGATGTCCCTTTCTGGATTTATCAAGTACAAAATAATATCATCTTCAAATAAAGCCAGCTTTTTTCGATTACCATACCAGTTATATCCTTGAATTTCTACAGCCCTTATTTTCTTTGTCAGTGACTGTAAATATAAAGAAAATAAACTGGAAATAGGATATCCCTGCCTGGATCCTCTGTTCAAACTCAATTTATCAGAGAAGAACCACTTTAATTTTTGCCTCTGATCCTTCATTACCCTCCTAATTAACCACCTTATTGTATCAGGGAATGCAAATGCTTCTATTACCCTAATCATAAAATCCCAATTTACTCTGTTGAATCATTTCCTTGCATCAAGACCCACCAAAAACAGCAGTATTTTCTTACATTTTGCTTCCTTTTGGATCATCATCATTCTCTTACTGTTGTCAAATATTTGCCTCCCCTCCACAAAACTACATTGATCCATATCTATCAATTTTGACAACAGCTTTGCCATTATTTTAGCTAGTATAAACATAAATACTTTATAATAATGGTTTAAAATTGAAATGGGTCTATATGAGTGTGGGTCTAATAGATCTTTACTGTCTTTGCATAATACAGCCACCACAGCTTTCTTCCAAGTAATTGGTGCTTCCCTTCCTTCTAAAATATTATTAAACAAAATCTTCCAGATCTTTAGCACTGCCTTCCCTCCTGTATCCAAATTTCCACAAGAATACCATCTGTTCCTGGAGACTTACTTCCTTGCAGATTGATAATACATCACTGTTTTTATCTCAACTGCTCCTATCTTAACTGTTAGTTGTTGAGCCTCATCTTCCTCTATTCTTGGCATAATTACGTCTTCCATAAATATTTCCATTTGTGCTTTTTCTTGGCTTCCATGCTCCTCTGCTTTGTACAAATTGTCATAAAATGTCCTAAATATCTCTATAGGATCTGTGGTTATTTTAATTGTCATAGGCTCCCTAAGTTTTGCAACAAACCTTTCTACTATCTGTCACCTAAGCCATTGTGCTAAACCTTTTTCTGCTTTGAGGTTGTTATAAAAATAGTTGCTTAACAGAAATGTTTCCAGACTCATGCATATTATCCCAACACTCTTATTTCTCTTTAGCACATTGCAGTTGCTCCTCTTCTTGTTATATGAGATTCCCCTTATTCTGCAATTCTTTCACCTTTGTTAGTTCCTCTAAGTAATTGCTATTACTTAACCATATCTCTTTCTCTTTTATTTCTACCCTATTTGTAAATTTAGTTTCATTGCATCCCACTCACTTACTATCACATTTGATGAAATTTATATCTTCCCTAGTAATCCTTGAATAATTTCCATTACCCATTCCTTAAATTCCTCTCTTTTTTTACGTGTATGTGGGAAAAAGCCAGTGTCTCATTTTTACTTCATTACGTTGCATTTTTATCTTGTTTTTTGTTACACGATCTGAAATAGCTATTGGATATGTGTCAAAATGTTCAGTTAAATGCACATGTAACTGTGACATATAATTTCTCTCCAGTCTAGCCCAGTAATTGTACCTTAGGGAACAATATATAAATTATGTCGGAGTTCCTACTATTAAATTAATTTCTTCCATACCAAATATTGTTATAAATTTCTTCAAAAATATACTGTCTTTTGCTTTATTTTTATTTCTTGGTCCCTTTTTACAGCCTCACTATTGCAAATCAAGTTCCATTACCCACCTGTAAGTAATATTCCCTGCTGAAAGCTGATTAGTTCTCCAAAAATTTTCTTAAGCTCCATAATAGCAGGATTTGGTGGAATATAAGTACATGCCAATGTAATCCTTCTCGTTTTCCAAGAGCCCCTTAGTATACGTATCTGCCATTATTATCTATTTCCCTCTTCTATCATTATTAAAACCTCTCTAGCGATCCTTATTATTACTCTCCTTTTCCTTTGTTCCTGATATTCTAATGAATATCCATCCTGAAGTCCTTTCTTTGTCAAATTCAAATCTCCTTTCTTTATGAGTGTGTCAACTGTAGTATTGGTATTGGCAACCTGCATTTCGTAATATAATTCAATACTCTTTTCTTTTTGTCCATACCTGTAAGGCCACTTACATTCCAAGATACTAGGGATAGAGTAGCCATTATGAGAAAAAGCTATTGTTCCCACTTATAATACATGACAGTTTTGCAATGTATATTTTCAACTTTTATCTGACATGCACACACTAAAATTTGTCAGGCTGATCTATTATATGGTTGTTTCTTCTCATCTCCATTTGAACCTGTGTCATATTTTCAAGATACTTTGATTTAATTAAAACTATTAAACAAAAAAAAAATACATTTCAGATCACTCCATCCTCTATTAAATTAGAACAAACAGACAAAACTATGTGCATTTTCAATAAATGAAGTTTGACCCTCCGGGTAGCAACAATTATCCAAAACTGACAGCTGCACTCACAGACATAATGTAATCTCATTTAAAATTAAGGTTGCCCATGCTAAAGCACATGTTGCAACCTCTGTTCCCACTTTCCCACTTACACTGATAGATTCATAGGTTCATAGGTAGGTACTAGGCTATCAGCCCAAGGGCTAAATCAAGCCTAGCCAACAGTGTATTGGCTTTCATCACCCATGTATTGTTAAATTCCTGCCCCTCTATCGAGCAGTGCCCCAGACATAATCCCAGGGGTGAATTTCCTATCACCCATCCACTTATCAAGATTTTTCTTGAATAGTGCTAATGATGAGCTCTGCTTGATGTGGATGGGAATCTTGTTCCAGAGCATGGGAAATCTCTGGGACACAAACCTATCCCTCCAGAATGTCCTATTTATTGCTGTGGTGAGGTTTAGGTCCCTAGAGCATGTAGCTCGGGGAGATTGGGATTTCTTCAAGGAGAGCATGTCCAATAAGACAGAGGTCTCCTCAGAGTAAGTGGTATGCGACCAAGTAGAGTTTGAGTTTCTTGAGCCGGTCGGCATAGGGCAATTGTTTGAGGCCAGCAATTCTCTTGGTGAGTTACTTTTGGGGCCTCTCAAGTTGTTGTAGGTGTCTTGTGAGGTACATCCCAAATAGTGCATTGTATTCAATGAGGGGTCTGATAAGTGATGAGTAGAGGGGAATGATGACTTCCTTATTTCTAGATGTGAACTCTTTTGTGATTAAGTGGGCCATGTAGAAAGATTTTCTGACCACTGTGGCAATGTGGTTATCAAAGGAGAGGTTGCTATCCACTTGGGTCCCAAGGTCTCTTATCACACTTTCTGTGTTAAGTGAACATCCCCCTATTTGGTAATTCATGGGTACTGTGTTTTTGCCAAAGGGGATAACAATGCACTTTTTGGCATTTAGTTTGAGGCCATGATTTTGACACCAGGTGTCAGTCTTGGTGAGGCCCTTTTGCAGGATGTCTACATCGGCAGGGGAATCGATAATGGCACCCAGTTTGCAGTTATCTGCTAAATTGGTTAGCCATAGACCCTTGGTGTTCGCTTGCACTTAAGAGAAGTATATACCGAACAGGAGGGGTCCCAGGACTTAACCCTGGGGTACTCCACTTGTCACTGGTTTGGAGTCATATCTGGAGTCAGCAACTCTTAATGTGTGGGTTCTGCCTGTGAGCCAGTTGGCCACCCATCTTGTGATGTAAGGTTTTATGTTAAGGTTGGTGAGTTCATCAATGATTCCTGAATGTGGGATAGTGTTAAAGGGTTTAGTGAGGTCCTGGTAACTGTGTGGACTACCTTGCCCTCATCTATGGCCTTTGTAACTGTTTCAAAGAAGTCTACCAGGTTTAGGAGACATGACCTACCTTTTACAAATCCGAATTGGGTAGCATCCAGAGTTTGGAGGTTACCTATATCTTTGTTTATGAGTTCCATGATGATACACTCCATGGCCTTGCAGACCAGGCTTGTCAGGCTAATAGGTCTATAGTTCCCAGGGTCTGTGGTGGTTCCTCCTTTGTGGAGTGGGATAACCATTGCTATGTGCCATTCTGTGGGCACATAGCCTGTGGTAAGGCTGTGGATGAACATGGATTTTAGGTGGGGGCTAGTTCATTTTGGAGTTCGTATAATATGCAGCCTGGGATGTTGTCCAGTCCCATGGATGCTGTGTTTTTGGCTTTAGAGAGTATCATTTTTACCTGTGTGTTTGTGATTGCTGGGGATCTACAACCATCTGGTATAGTTATGGATCCTTTGGGGAGTGAGGGGGGAGTAACATTTGCACTGAACCTATCTGCCAATATGTTGGCTATATCAGTTGGCTCTGTATATTTTGTGCCATTCTGTTGTAGCTCGGTGCAGATCGGGGTGTTGCCATGGAGATTCTTGACATAGCTAAAGAATGCCCTGTGGTTGCCTTTGGGATCCTTGGCAATTTTTCTTTCAAAATTAGCTTTGGAGGATTTAATGAGAGATCTTAGTTTCTTACTGAGGCTCATCAGTGAGTTCCTCCATACCTGGGTTTTTACTCCTTTTGCAACAGTTTCTTCCTTCTGTTGTAGAGTTTGTTAATGTCAGGGGACCACCAGATCGGCTTCCTTTTTTGGAGAATAGCTTATTGATTTTGTTGGGGATAGCACGATCCATGCACTCATGCAGGTGCTTGTAGAGTGCATTTGTGTAGGATTCAGCAGTCGTGACTGTATTGACTGTGTTATCCATCTGCAGGGGTGCCTCAAAGTTAGTCACCTCAGTTTTGAGAAGCATGAAGTTCGCTTTGGAAAATTTTTTTACAATGGTTTAATTGTGTGGGGGTGGGGTCGGGATGTGGATATCTAGGGCGATTAGTTTATGGTCTGATCTAACCAGAGAGGAGTTGATCTCGGGCGTTGTGCACCAATCACACATGTTGGTAATGACCAGGACCAGAATATTGTTGCCCCTGGTGGGGGCATTGACAAGTTGATCCAGGGCATTCGAGTTTATGAACTCCAGGAATTGTTGAGCCAGGGGGTTAGTACAAGAGTAGTTTACCCAGTTAATGTTTGGGTAGTTGAAATCACCCATTATTATGGTGTTTGGTTGTACCCACATTTTTTCCAATGTCCCCTGGAACGAAGAGTGAGCGTCCTGGGTGATGGTGGGGGATCTATAACAAGCTACAATTTGGAATGCATTTCTGCCCTGGGTTAGTTGCACTTGGATGATTTCAGAGGCATCGTATTTTGCAACTAGCCTGGAGGTGTGGATGTCCTTGATGAATATGGACATGCCTCCACCCTTCATGTTTTGGTCTGGGTTTTGTGGCCGAAACGTGTGGTATGAGTTATAGCCTGGTAGTGCTGGGGTGCTCTCGGGAGCCTTGAACCAGGTCTCAGTCACTGCACAGATGTGATGTTCTCCATTTTGAGGAGTGCCTTGAGTGAGTGCATTTTGAGGTTTAAACTCCTAGCGTTGAGTAATATTGCCCTCAGTTTTTTGTTTCCTGTAGTTCTTATGGTGGTGGGTTTGTTTTTTGAGCCTTGCCTAAAAAAGGCACTATAGGGCTGGCAATAGCCTTGGCCAATATTTTGAATCCCAGGGGTGAAAGGTGCAGGCCATCTCTGGTGAAGCATCATGGCCTGGCAAGCATGTCATCCCAGGCAGACAGATTCTGGATCCCCTTTGAATGACACCAGAAGCTTAGCCAGTTGTTGAAGTTGATCATCTTATCCTTGTACTGTGGTATCATTTTTGGTGAAGGCAGGATGCTACTCAGGGCTAGGGTCATATCTGCCTGGGCTACAAGATCGGAGAGCTCTTCCATGTCTCTTTTCATGTAGCCAGGGAGGTATGTCTCAGGTCATTTACACCAACATGGACTACAATAGAGTCATATTTGTACTTGCCTTGTAGTGACCGGAATGCATGCATTATCTGGCAGATTTTGGCACCCGACAAGCAGCTGACAGTAACCTTCTCTTTGTCCAGCCTGGTGAGAGGGGCATCGATATGCCTGACTATACAGTCACCTATCACAAGTGTGCTGGGTATGTTGTTTTGCCTTATGGACTGAGTTTGTGGGCTAAGTGTTGTTTGGGGTGTGTTGGTGGGAGGGGGTTGCTTGTGTGTCTGCTTTGGAGGTCTCTGTTGCCTAGGCAGATTTAGATTTTTAATCAGAGCCTCCGTATATGTCTTGGTGTTTCTATATGTGGGTTTTGGAGGTGCTGGTTTAATTGGTCCATGTGTTGTGAGTGGGGTGTTGTGAGCTGTTAGCTTCTTCTCTTGACTGTTCCAGTCTTGGTTGGAGAGAGCTTTGTCTCTAGATTGGCTGTATAAGTGCATCTCTTGCAAGTGTTAGTGTTTGGCGGTAGGAGGAGAGGGTTGTCTGTGTTCATGAGGTAGTTGTAGCATTGTCTCAAGATGCCCAAGCTCATCAGGTAGGCTGGAGAGTACACCAGGAGCTGTCTCTTGGACATGCCTGAATAAGTAGGCAAGTATAAAGACTATTCCCTTCTGGCAGATGTGGGGGTTGAGTGCTTAGTGCTGCAGTAGATTTAGAATAAGTGCTGGGCTGAAAGGTGTGGGTCTGAGTGCTTTAGGCTGAAAGACTGACAAGTTCTAAGGGAAAAACTGAAGAGCAGACTTTGTGGAGCCAGGAATGGTTAACCCCAGCTAACAGGCACTGCGTGGTGCGCAAAAACACGCAAAATTGTTTTTTTTTTTTTGTAGCAGGAAGATAAAAGGGATAGAAATTAGCCCAAAATGGCCAATAAACTACAAATTCTGAGCTGAAAACCACTCCCCCAGGTTCAGATAGGCTGCTCAAAGCTCCCCACTCTCACTGATGAACAGAGAAACTTCCTTCTATCCAAGTAAGGTATGGGCCAACACAGAAACAATAATACAGCCCTGGATTCAGCAAACACTGAAAATTGGACTCTACTAGCTTCAGAAAGGCAGGAAACAAGTATAGGATAGCTTTTTTTTTTTTTTTTAGAAATTAAGACAGTAAACACAAAATAAACACTTTAAGCACAGAAAAACGTTTATCCCACTTGAGTGTGCAGCCTACAACAGTTAAAACAGTTTAAATGCTCAAAAAAATTAATTTAAAGTGCAAACAGTAAATAAGTACAATAAAACAGTTGCAAAAGGCTTTTTAGTATCAAATAAATGCTAGAAACTGAACGTTTAGGCAGAATTAGCAATTTCTAACAAGAAACAAGCAAAAAAAATTACTTAAATCAAACCAAAGTCTCTCTTTTCTCTTTCTGTAGGACTCTGCAGATCACATGGGCTGATACAAGCGCAAAAAAGCACAAAAGTGGGGTTTTATAACAGGAAGATAAAAGGGATAGAAATTAGCCCAAAATGGCCAATAAACTACAAATTCTGAGCTGAAAACCACTCCTCCAGGGACAGATAGGCTGCTCAAAGCTCCCCACTCTCACTGGTGAACAGAGAAACTTCCTTCTATCCAAGTAAGGTGTGGGCCAACATAGAAACTGCAATATAGCCCTGGATTCAGCAAACTCTGAAAACTGGACTCTACTAGCTCCAGAAAGGCAGGAGACAAGTATAGGATAGCTTATTTTTTTTTTTTTTTTTTTTTTAGAAATTAAGGCAGTAAACACAAAATAGCCCTCCTATACTTATCCTCCTTATCAGTTACTCCTTATAACAAACCCACACCCCAGTTTAATAAAGCTGAATTACTTTTAGCCCTACTTCAAGTTAACCAACATAAACACATATGTATAGTCTCCCTTTACATCCCTCCTGGTGACAATACTTCTACACTTGAGGACATCCTCTCCTGTCTTTCTATTAACATTAGCATGGAAACAATAATTCTGGGGGACACTAATATCAACTGGTCCTCTATACAGTCTCCCACAAACCCACTTAACATTAACCTCTATATATTCTCACAACTGATCAACTCCATAACCAGGCCCTCAAAACAAGTCCATAATGGTAGTATCCTTGACTGGATTTTAGTCTCCCACCCTCATTATTTCTCAGACAGTGGCACCTTTCCCGATTCCCTTAGTGATCACTTACCCACATTCATACGTCATTTGTCCTCTCCATTGCATCTTACACACACTTATATTACTATAAGCCACCACAAAACTTTCAATCCCGTCACATTCTCCAACTCTCTAAAAGCAATAAACTGGAATACTTTAAAAACTTTACCACTGGAACAAGCAGTCATCCACTTCAATACAACCTTCTTGAACCTCCTAGACCACCATGTTCCTTTAAGGATAAAAAGAATAAAAAACAAAACCGCTCCTTGGCTATCAAAAAACACACTAGCAACCATGCACCTCAGAGATAAAGCTTGGGCATATTACCAAAAACTCAGGACTCCCCTCACTCATAATGAATTCAAAATGTTTAGGAGCAAAGTAAAAAAATTAATCATCATAGATCGACAGAACTATTTTTCTATACTCCAAAACAATAACAAAACAAACGCCCAAAAGTTTTGGAAAGGCATCTCCACCCTCCTTAACCCCAGCAAATCAGACAACCCTAGCCCAGACACTGAAGCTCCAGATATAGATCTGGCTACTCAGTTCAATACTTTTTTCATTAATTCCATATCCAAACTAACCTCATCATTCTCATCCTCTAACATCACCACACCCTCCACACTATCCCCATCATCCTCTTTCAATCCTATACCTTCTGTACCCCCCATCTCTGCTTCCCCTCCTATTTCCTCTCCATCACCACCCCTCAATACCCCCTCCTCTCAGCTCCCATCATTCTCACTCAAACCTGTACCCACATCCACCATAAAAAACTCCTCCTGAAACTGAAACCATGCTCTCATGCCCCCAATAACATTCCTTCATACTATCTTGCTATAGCTGCAGAAGCCATTGCCTACCCCATCAGTATTCTAATCAACCGCTCCATTCAAGAAAGTTTAGTACCCCAAATCTGGAAAAAGGCTTAAGTTGTACCTTTGCACAAAGGTGGCAACAATAATAAAATAACTAACTTCCGTCCCATCGCCATCCTATCCCCCATCTCTAAACTCCTGGAAAAGTGTATCCACCTACAACTCTTACCATATCTCATAGATAATAATCTACTTACTCCCACACAACATGGCTTTAGACCCGGTCACAGCACTATGACTGCCCTTCTCTCCTTCCTGGAAACCGTGTATAAAGCACGAGATTCAGGCCACATTGTCTCAACCCTTTTGCTAGACCTCTCCAAGGCCTTTGACACTATCTCCCACAATTTACTCCTAACTAAACTCTCTAAGCTTAACCTGTCATCTTCCTCTCTGAATTGGTTCACTAGCTACTTATCTAATAGATGCCAAGCTGTAAAATGGAAAAAAGCCACCTCCCCATTCCGTAATACCCCAACTGGAGTTCCTCAAGGATCCATACTAGGCCCCCTTCTTTTCAATATATTCATAAATGACTTCCATAACTCCATCCTCTTCACTAACATCATCCAATATGCCGATGATTCAACTATTATCTGTTCTGCTACCTCTATACCTACCCTTCTAAAGCTCACACAAGATGCATTCTTAACCACCGAACTATGGATGAAAAAAAATCACCTTGCACTAAATGCATCTAAAACCAAACTAATGCTATTCACCCCATCCAAAGCCACCTCTTATAATATAAGTACATTCCCTATCACTAGTCATAGTAATACACCCATCAAACTCATTTCAGAGGCCAAATTATTAGGTGTCCAAATTGATAGTCAGCTCAAATTCTGCTCTCATCTTCAACTTAATATAAAAAAAAAACATAAAAAACTTGGTATGCTCTACCGACAAAATCACTATTTAACACCCTCCACTAAAATCACCCTCTCCACCACATTTGTCATCCCCTCCCTCCTCTATGGTGCCCCACTCCTAACTAGCCTACAATCTTCACTCAAATCACAACTCTCCTCTTTCTATAACAAAATTGCCAAGTTTGCTACTGGCCATAAGTCCACTTCACACCATTGCTCATCTCTCCACAAACTAAAATGGTTGGAACTCACCAATCATCTCACCTATACTCAACTTACTGTTGCCCACAAGCTAATTTTTTACCCTTACCTCTGTCTCTCCCTTTCCTCTACCTTCAAAATGCACCTCCCTGATAGACTACTTAGATCTAACAACCAAAACCTAATAGAAATGTATAAACCATCACGTCCCCCAGGAAAAAATCTCCTATCCTATAGTCTAGCTCGTCTCTGGAACTCACTACCACCACCCATCCGCACCACCTCAAACATCCGTTCTTTCAAAAAATCTCTTCACTCACATCTATTTTCCCAGTGGGAATGCTCTTGCTATCACCCCATATAATCTTCTCTCCTCTCTTCTTTTCTCCTCCTATCTCATACATCCTGATCTCACTTGTTTAAGCCTTGATACCGATTGCATAACATGCACCTCTTAGTGTAACGTACCATATATGTAAAGTCACCTCTGTTATCATATTGTAAATTTTATTCTCTCTTTTGATTGTACTATATTAATATTAATCACTATTCTGTTGTATTTGTAATTGTTTTTACTAGGCTTTTGTAACTATAACGTTAACAATTTGTAACAAGATATTTTCACTGTAATTTTCTGCTTGGAGCTTTTCTCCCCAGGACTCCATTGAAAACGGGTTCTTTGTGACCCAATGAACTATCCTGGTAAACCAACTGCAAATAAATAAAATAAACACTTTAGGCACAGAAAAATGGCTATCGCACTTAAGTGTGTAGCCTACAACAGTTAAAACAATTTAAATGCTCAAAAAACAAATTTAAAGTGCAAACAGTAAATAAGTACAATAAAACAGTTGCAAAAGGGTTTTTTGTATCAAAGACATGCTAGAAACTGAGCATTTAGGTGGCATTAGCAATTTCAAACAAGAAACAAGCCAAAAAAGTACTTAAATCAAACCAAAGACTCTTTTCCCTTTCTGCTGCTATAGGATTCAGCAGATCATCTGGGCAGGTTCTTGCTGAGCTGATACAAGTGCAAAAAACACGCAAAAGTGGGTTTTTATAGCAGGAAGATAAAAGGGATAGAAATTAGCCTAAAATGGCCAATAAACTACAAATTCTGAGCTGAAAACCACTCCTCCAGAGAAGGATAGGCCGCTGAATGCTCCCCACTTTCACTGGTGAACAGAGAAACTTCCTTATATCCAAGTAAGGTATGGGCCAACACAGAAACTGCAATACAGCCCTGGATTCAGCAAACTCTGAAAACTGGACTCTACTAGCTTCAGAAAGGCAGGAAACAAGTATAGGATAGCTTATTGCCATCTGTTCTTTTCCTAGCTCTATTCCTCTCCCAGAAATTAAAATAGATTGTATACTTTCAGAAAAATTTAATGTTTAACCTTAATAAAGTGCATTGGGTACTTTTAAATAAAACTAAACTAAGTACTGTTCTATCAAATGCATTAAAGTATTAAGGCTGCTGGGTAGCCTATTGCCTCTTACTCACTTCTTATAATTTCAAGCTGTATTTTTCACTGAATTGCTTTTCATTGTACCTTTAAATTTTGCATTTTCCTCAGCAGTACTCAGATCTCTTAATATTAATTCCTTGCATCTGCAGACAGCTCATCTCCATGTAAAAGTATTCATGAGAAAAACAGCTAACCGCTTTGTAGATGCATAAAGGAGTCTTTGTAAATTTCACTCAGGACAGAATGTACTGCATACCCCTGGCTAACTGCCTTCAGCTGCAGACTTCTTGCCTTTTACTGAGAACATTTGCTAATAAAAAAAACAAGCTAATAACTTTGTAGATGCAATATGCTAAGCATTTCTGATAGCTTTCATCATTTTGCCTTATTTTCCAAGCCTATTTGCTTACAAAAAATCTTGTTTATAGTTTAAGCAAAGGATATTAATCTAGATATCCACCCTTGTAAAAATAAAGGAAAACTATCAACTTAGATCTACATATAACATAATTAGTACACCTTTAGACACCACCCCAGGAGCCGAAGATCACAGCATTATATTAACTTAAAACTCTATCTTCTCTCCAGCCTTTTCTTATTTTATTATACTTTAAAGCCAGTATTGTTTGCAATTAAGAACATATTAGTTTACTTTAACATCTTTAACACATACAACAGTCACGGAAATGACTCCTGCCACACATTTAAAATACCCCTGACTGCACAATATATATTTCACAAATGTGACTGATGCTTTATAGTCTTCCATTTATTTTCTAATTTCAGTGTTGCTGGTCTTCTTCCTGATCATCTCCATCTCTCAACACCAGACTCTAGTTTAAGTCCAAGGTACTCCTGATTCTCCAAGTCAGCTCCTATGTTTTTTCTGTCTCTCAAGCATTTTCCTTTGGAACACTGGAAGAGGTTTCAGTTGTAATGAATGCTATGAGCATACCTCTCAACTAACCAAATTTTTCCAGAATGTCCAGATTTTTGTGTCTTATTTATAGTTTGTTCTACATAAAATGTGTGATTTTCTGGCAGATCACTGAGGAATGAAGTCAATAAACAATAACAGGTATTAGTGTTTCAGACTTCATATCCTTCAGAACATGCAAGTTAACACAATATCTGTTATTCCATAAACTTTATACATTTGTAAGAGCAATATTTAAAATCTGTCACTATTTTTTGGTCTTTGTCCCCCCACCCATTATTTTAGGCTTTGCCCATATTTCTTGTATCAAGAGATTGAGTGGTATCACTATGAGCCTTATTGTCAGAAGAATGAGAAGCACAGTCCCCTTCTGGTTGCTGGCTTATTTTTATTGGATAAATGTTGTTTTCCCACATTCGCCTGTTCTGCATCAAACAATGTATTTTCTCTTCCAGGAAAAATACTCTGAAGACAGTTGGATACAGCAGACTGAATCTCACACCTAGCTCTCAACATCCTCCTATGCTTGAATCAATTTGCTTCTTTTCTGCATGGTATACACTGAATAATCATTTTCCACAGATACTCCACTATCTTTTCCACAGATACTCCTCTATCTACAATTTTAATACCTTTTCCTTCTGCTACAGTTTTGTCAGGATTAGTTCTTTCTGGTGGTGTGATTGCATCTCTACTAATACAGGTCTTGGCTGCTTTCTCATGGCCAGGATTGGAGCATACATTTGGTGTGCCCTTTCAATTAACAAATCCTGTTGTTCAACACCAGTCCAGTTGCTTATTTCTGTTTTTATAAAATTAATACAGTCTGTTCCTTCCAGTTTCTCTGGTACAGTAGAAAATCTCAGGTTTTCTGTTTGTGCTGTGTATTCTATCTCTACTTTTTTTTGAAGCAGTTCATCTTGAGAAGCCTCATACTCAGCTAGCTTTTTCTTCATTTTAAGTTCTGATTTTTGTAATTGTATCAGTTCATCTCTTTAGCTAGCTAAAGCTTCTATTTTTCCAGGTTTTTGTTATTTAAGTTGATATGCTCCTTCAATGTTTTATTTCTTTTAATCACCTGTTGAGTTCATTTGATGTATTTTTCCTCTAGATTACTGGAAGCCATATCTTGAACCAAAGCTGAAGCTTGAACTGCATTTTGCTGAACAGCTGCAGGATTCTTCCCTTACCGGTGTTTTATTCACTATTTCTGGTTGACTTTTTTTCAGATTCTCTAAATTTCTTCTTTGTTGGCATCCAGACAGTGAAGTTCATAGTCAGCAACTGAAATTTGCTCAGATTTGTAATTTCACTTTTTTTCTCCCATTTTCTGTTTTCACTCTGGGAGAACTGAAGTTAAGCTGTTGATAAACGTGCAGCCATCTTAGAAGTGATCCTAAGTTGACAATATCTTGACTAATACTGGGCCAACCACTATGACATTTTAGCTCTTTCTAGACATTTGGTGAGAGTCTGGTGACCTTTCTGTAGGTGGTACTACTTCAATTTGTTGATTTAGGAGTGCTACAACTTTGTCTTGGTATTATTTTTTTTTGGTTTAGGAATAGTTGCAGTTCTGTCTTGGTATAATAGCAGCCCTTCATGTTCTGGTAACTTGCACTCTAACTGTATAGTACTTATGTTTTAGTTGTTTGGTCTAAGTACAATGGTTTGGCCATCCAGCACTCATAAATTGGATAAAGGCTCATAACACAGTATGTTGCTGAGTAGCTTGTTGAAGCTTTTCTAGTTTATGAGTGATTACAAGTACTGTCATTATTATATAGAAGTTGCTACATTATTTTTAGTTTTTAGTTTCTTACAATGGTTGGTCAAATATAATATTTCTGGACAACATAGCAACAGACACATGAACAGTTTTAGCACTAAACTTTCTCAGTCTCATCAACAGTCACTGAGACCTCAGTGGCACTTTTCCAAGGTCAGGAGTACTGATTAATGAAACTAGAGGCCTATGGTCAGAAGTATTGATTAAAGGAACCAGTGGCTTATGGTCAGTCAGAAGTACCGATTAATGAAAATAGCGGCTTATGGTCAGTCAGAAGTATTGATTAATGGAACTAGTGGGTTATAGTCAGTTAAAAGCTGAAAACTGTCAGTTCCTAGCAAGTACCTGCAGGACTTTTCACAGGCCCACACACTTGAAAGGCATTCTTTTTCAGTCTAGGGTTATATCTGTTGTGCATTTGTTACCATTCTGGAGCAACAGACTATAAGATGTAACATTTATTCATCTCCTTGGAGCAGAACATCATATTTTCTAGCACTGGAGCTGTTGGATGTTTAGTAACATCATAGTTGATGTCACTTGGAGTTGTTGACTGTTTAGTGACATCACAGTATGTCATAGTATGCTATAACTGGAAATGTTAGTTTAGTGACATCATAGTATGAGAGCATTTGAGCTGTTTCAGTTTAGTAACTTCATAGCCGCTAGCACTGGAGCTGTTGTCAGTATAGTAAAATCATAGTTACTAGCACTAGAGCTGTTGAAACCATTTATTTTACCTTGGCAAAGGCTAGGGATTGAATATATCCCAAAGACACGGGCACATTTTTTGACAAACTTGCTTAAATAGTTGATCTTGCCAAGGGCTTGTCTCAGCTCTGTTATACAGGATGGGTCTTGAAATTCAGCTATTGTTTGAACTTTGCTTGCATCTGGTTTGATACAACTACCATATATATGGTGCCTAAAATATTGCAACTCTGACTGAAGCAGTGTTTGTCTCTGTTAAGTATGTATGAGAGCTGAATTTTTAACAACTATTGGCACTATTTCTAGCCTTGAGTCATACATTTGTTTGTCTGCACCAAACACTAGGATGGCACCCTTAGCAACATCAACATTGTCTAGGTCTTTAAGAAGATCAATTATTTTACATTGGAAAATTTCAGATCCGAGGTTGTACCAAATCAAATACATAACTAAGATCTGGCTTATGGGTGGCTGTCCTAGACACAAGCTGTCAGGGGACATGACTGACAGATGCCAGTGGTATAGGAATGCAGTATTGCTATTGATCTATGAAACCCTGTAGCAAGCTGTTTGTTACAGTTTTAGTAAAAATCTCGCTAAAGTTGCAGGAATGGAGAAGAGCTTTTTGTTTCTTTCTTTTTGCTCTTCAACTTCTAGAAGTGCTTATGTTATTGTTGTTGTTTGCTGTTCATTGGGGACATCAGTTTGGGGATTAGCAAATGAGCTAGCTTCAGTCCAGAGTCTAGTAACAAATGACAGCATTTTGAAACAGAATTTTCCCATAAATGTAATGAACATTTGTTTTTTACTTTCTTTATCCAATTGTATTTGCATGAAATCACTCATAAAATTGATTGTACAAAACACTCTTGCATTTATCAACTTAGGTGTTGTGTCTTCTAATGTAGGAAGTATGAACCTTTTATTCAAACAATATCATTGAGCCTTTTCAAATTAACATAAGTTCTTACTAGAGCATTTTTTAATCACTTGTACCATAGGAGCACACCATATAGCTAGTTCAGTAACTCCTTCAATAATGTCAAGATTCTGTAGTCAACATAAAAATTGAATATCCCTATGGACGAATGGTGAACTGACAAAACTAAACAAACACTTCAAAAAAGAATGGTAAACAGACACATGGCTATGGCTATATTAAGGTATTTTATTCAAAATAGGTCAGTGCTTTCATGACTGAGTAGGTCGCTTCATCAGACCATTATAAAAAATAATAAAACACATCACTTTCTTTTATACATAAGAAATAACAGTTAAATCAATTAAATAATTCAAATAAATGAATAAAAGCAAATCAGTAAAAATAATCACACAGTTCCTTCCTACATCCTGCATCATTCAGACAGCAAACACAGTTAGCTTGAATTAAAACTTTTTTTATGTACAGGATTGTTTAAGTCATTGTATTATGTTAGATTTGATGTTCTTTTTTTTTTTTTTGAAGTGTTTGTTTATTTTTGGTGGTTCACCATTTGTCTGTAGGGGTATTTAGTTTGTGTGTTTTCTACTTGGATTTTATTTTACCCCTTTGGAGCATGGCTGAAGGTCTGGGTAATGAAATTGAGGATTTTATTCCAGAGAGACATTGTTGTGGCTTGAAGCATGATGGATTGTCTATAAACTGCTGTTTCTTAAGGAGAATCTGTTACTGTTCAGTAGCAAAGGGCCTGTGAAAACTGGTGCTGAAGGGGATGGAATTGAGCCTTATTCAGGTCTTGTTTGAATGTGCTGAAGAAAGACCTTTATAAACTAAAAATATTACAACTTCAATGCTGCCATTTTGAGGCATGTTTACGGTTATGTGTGATACCTCGAGGTTTAAGAGTATTAAAAATGCCCACATACAGCTCACATTATCCTGAATTGTTGGCGAAATGGCAAGGTATAACTTTAGAAACTTTCCTCAATTATTTGAAGCTACATGTTGCCTTTTTAGACCTGAAGAGAAGAAACCTATTGATAATGTTGAAAATAGTAATGGTCTGATAAAGCGACCTACTTGGTTGTGAAAGTGCTAACCTATTTTGAATAAAATACCTTAATATAGTCACAGCCATGTGTCGGTTTACCGTTCTTTTTTTAAAAGATTCTGTATTTGTTTAAACTCTGCTTCTGATATGAACACCAAAGGAAGCAACCATCCTCTCAGTGTAGTTAAGATGTAATGAAGAGTGTGTGGTTTTAATTGAATTTTTACTGGTTTATAGATATGCACTGCAACTTCAGCAAACAAATTTACACAAGTTTAATTTTTCTTCAAACACTCAGACCCATTTGGCATGCCACAGCTCTGATGAATAAATTATTTATGTACAAACAACTCAACACATAAACTCAAAACTCAGACTTATGCACCTTCTACTGATTCATTGCTTAAAAATCTGCAAATGCATATATGAGCTTGCCTGCAGGACTGTGAGTTTCAGTCTTTGACTTGTGTAATTGTGGATGCTTTGGGAAACTTTTGACCGTAACAAGTGATATCAGTAATATTGGTCCCTGTATCTATTTTAAATATTACATCTCTTCTATGAATCAGTATTTGACATGAACTCTGTAGTTCTTTCACAGAATGTTATCCCTAGTTCATCCTTCCTTATTTCATCTTATCATCCCCTTACTTACTGCCAGTCATTCATCCTAGTAACCTGTCTCTTTACATCTCTCTCACACTTCTCCTTTCGACTCCTCTGCATTCCTCTCTCACCTTTCCTCTGTAGTCTCCCCATGGATCCTTTCCTGCAACTATTCTCACTTGCCTCTTCTAATGTCTTCATAGCTCTCCATATAATGATATGCTGGCATCCCTGTAGCATAACAATCTCAGTCATTATGGCTACATCCTATTGAAAAAACTCTGTTAAGGATAATTCCATTTTTATCCATATTTTTATACTCCTCTGTCTCATGATAATTGTCACACCTCATGTATCTGGGCAGCGCAGTGGTGCAGTGGTTAATGTTGTCACCTCACAGCAAGAAGTTCTCCGGTTCAGTTCTCGGAAGGGGTGCCTTCTGTGCAGAGTCTGCTTGTCCTCCCTGCATTTGTGTAGGTTTCCTCTGGGTATTCCGTTTTCCTCCCACATTCCAAAGACATGCATCTAAAGCGTTTCTCCCCAGACTTCCACTGAAAATATGCTCTGTCCTAGTCGGACTTTCCTGGTCAACAAATGTTAAATAAATCTGCCAGGCTTAATTTGACTCTCCTCTGTCTCACGGTAATGTTCATACCATGAGCATTTGCCATGGTTACTCTCTCATTCCTATGTCTCACTACGGCAGTGGTCACACCCTGAGCATTTGCTAGGTTTACTCTCACACTTCTTTGCCTCATTATGGTAACAGTCACATCTTGTGCATTTGCCAGGCTTACTGTCACACTTCTCCATCTGATTATAGTAACGGTCACACCTCGTATATTTTTCAGGGTTACTCTCACATTCTTCCGTCTCATGGTGATGGCCACACCTCTTACATTTTCCATGTTTGTAAAGTAACCCAACAGCAACAAGGAGAAAATCAGTCCCAATGTAGAAAAAAGCAGATTAAAATACTTGAGAAACTACAATGGGACAACCATGGCAAAGCACATATATTTAATAAACAATAAGCAGTAAACAGATAAGCACTTTCGGAGATGCCTCCTTCATCAGATCAATACAAAAAATATAAAATCAGTCTGCATATAAATACACTTGAAAAACCAATTACATTGATTAAAACATTTAACCAATTAACATTTTCTAGCCTTTAAAATAGGTTTTAAAGGTATAAAACCAGTTAAGCCTGGTGGAACATCAGCTCTCAAACCAGCTATCCAGTGAGTTTCTTTAACTTCTGTGGCATTCTTTATATCACTATCTCTAGGTGCTGGAGTGTAAATATCCAAAGCCATAAATTTAAAATCATGCTGTGGAAATTCATTAATGTGTTGAGCTACTGCACTTCTTTGCACATTTCTCCATATATCACCCATATGCTGTAAAATATGTTCCTTTAACATTCTGTTGGTTTTACCAACATAAAAAGAAGTGCATTCTGAACAGGTTGCTATATAAATCACATATTTAGCAGAACAGCATACGTAGTCTGAACACTTATATATTATTTTAGTAACAGGATACTCAAACACATTATCAGTCTTAGTATACCTGCATGCCTTACATCTTTTACATGGATATGTACCTGATTTGCCACTATTTAATTTACCTAGGTTATTCTTTTCACCAGGTCCTGGTCTATAACATAACAGACTCTTTAAGTTACAATTTCTCTTGTAGCTGAAGTTTGGCACATCACCTACTATATTTTTCATCCTGTCATCAGACAGTAATATCTTCCAGTTATTTTGTATTATGTTCTTTATATATTTAAAATCAGTACTAAAAGTAAAGGGTATCCTAACCTTACATATATTTCTCTTGCCCTTATTAATTGAATTTCCAGTATTCTTTGAATACCAAGGTCTACCTTTCTCATCTCTCATGGACTTAACCCTTTCTGATGCTTCCCTAACTTTGCTGTGGTTGTCCCATTGTTGTTTCTCAAGTATTTTCCATGTTTATGCTCACATGCTTCTGTCTCATTATGTTAACAATCACATCTCATATGTTTGTCAGGTTTACTCTCGCACTCTTCTGACTCATTATGGTAACATTCACACCTTGTGCATTTTCTAGGCTTACTCAGTCACACCGTGCATTTGCCAGGGTTGCTATCACATGCCACTGTCTCATTATGGTAACGTTCACACCTTGCATATTTTTCAAGGTTACTCTCACATTCCTCTGTCTTATGGTAATTATCACACCTTGTGCATTTGCCCGACTTACTATCACACTATTCTGTCTCATTTTGGTAACTGTCACACCTTGCATATTTACCAGGATTACTATCACACACCACTGTCTTATTATGGTAATGTTCTCACCTCAGACATTTTTCAGGGTTACTCTCACATTCCTCTGTCTTAAGGTAATTACCATACCTCATATATTTGCCAGGCTTACTCTCACTCTGCTTCTCAAATATTCGCTTAACTGGATTAGCATTATACTTTCTATGGAATTTGCTATTACTTGGTGTTTTACATCACATGCACACATCATACATTGTATTCAAGTTATTAGTCTGCTTTATTTAATAGTTCAGTTTCTCTGGCTATTTGTATTGCCTTTTCTAAAATTAAAGTTACTTAGGACTGTCAGTTTTGTGATACTTCTTTATTAGCAATCCAAGGGACAATTCTGACATTTATTTCTACATCTTCAGTGCCTTTAAACCACAGTTTTATGCCAGTGCATATAATCACCTAAACTGTTTCTACACGTTCCTCTTTTGTTTCTACACATATGAAAACATGCCCTTCTATTTCTTTTTTGCACAAAATATTTATTTAACTTGCAACTACTGACTCGTATATAATACACTGGCCCTCTGAAAATGCAAAGAAGCTGTATATGGTGGAGTACTTGTATTAATTGCAAGAGGAGCTCCAATAGTGATAGAAGAGGATACAAAATAATAATGGCAGGTTTCTAGTGCTAAGGAGCTACTGGCAAGGCAGGAGGATTACACTGGCAGGTATCTATATTCCACCTAAAACTGCTATAATGTAGCTTAAGAAAATTATGAAAGAAATAATCAGTTTTCAGCCAGGATTATTATTTATAGGTAGGGACTCAAATGTGATGTCCAGCAGTGAAGATGCGTATGGGGGACCCAGAAGGGAAAGTATAACAATGGAAGGTAGATTTTTGAAGAAATTTATGAAAATATTTGGCATGGAATGTGAATTCAGTAATAAGATTTTGGAGTGACTTTACATATTATTCCCCAAGATATAAAAACTGGGCTAGGCTAGACAGAACTTACATTTCACAGGAACACGTGCATTTAATTGAAGGTCTTGATATATACCCGATAACTATTTTAGATCATGCGCCAATAATAACTAAAATAAAATCATAAGGTAATAAAATAAAAATGAGACACTGGTGCTTTCCCATCTATCTGCTCAGAGGAATTTAAGGAATAGGTAGTGGAATTTATTCAGGAGCTGTTAGAGAGGATAGAAATTACTTCTGAAAATATAGCTAGGGAGTGGGATAAAACTGAGGTGGGGTTTAAAAATAGGGTGGATATAAAAGAAAGGGAGCTGTGGTTAAGAAGTAACAAGAATTATTTAGCGGGACTGACAAATGTTAAAGTATTGTAGAATAGGGGGAATCTCAAAGAACAAGAAGAGGATCAACTGCAGAATGCTAAGCAGAAAATAAGGGATTACCTGGATAATATGCACAAGTTTAGAAAGATTGCTGTTAAGTAACTGTTTTTTTGATAATAACATTAGAGCACAAAAACTTTTAGCACAATGACTTAGGCAACAAAAAGTAGAAAGGGCTGTCCCCAAGCTTAGGGAGCCTATTACAAGGAAGGTAACAAGAGATCTTGTACAGGTATTAGAAATATTTCAGAAATTCTATGAAAGTTTGTATAAAACAGAGAAATATGGAAATAAAGGAAAGATACAAGTGCAAATGTTTATGGAAGAATTAAATATGCCAATGTTAGAGGTAGATGAGGCTCAATTACTAACAGTTAGGATAGGAGGAGATGAGATAAAAATTGTGATGTATAACAAATCTACAGGAAAGTCTCCAGGAACAGATGGCATTCCTGTGGAAGTTTAGAAACTAGGAGGAAAAAAACTGATAAAGATCTGGAAGGTTTTGTTTAACGGTATTTTAAGAGGTGGACAAGTGCCAACATCCTGGAAGAAAGCAGTGGTAACTGTAATACCTAAAGAGGGTAAAGATCCATCAGATCTAGCTTCATACAAGCCCATTTCAATACTAAACCATGATTATAAAGTGTTCGTGTCTATAATGGCTAAAAGAATGGCAAATGTGATACCAAAATTAATAGATATGGATCAGTGTGGTTTTGTGGAGGGGAAGCAAACATTTGGCAGTATTAACAGAATATTGATGATCCAGAGGGAAGCAGAATGTAAGAAAACACCATTGTTGTTGGTGGGTCGTGATGCAGAGAAAGCATTTGACAGAGTGAGCTGGGACTTTATGAGCAGGGCAATGGAAGCATTTGCATTTCCTGAAAAAAATTATAAGGTTGATTAGGAGGACATATGAGGGATCGGAGGTGAACATTAAAGTGGGTGAGGTCCTCTCTGATAATTTCTGCTTGAGCAGAGGAACCAGGCAGTGGTGCCCTCTTTCCCCTTTGTTATTTGCATTATATTTAGAACCATAGGCAAAGAGGATAAGGGACTCAGAAGGATATAATTGGTATGGTAGTCCTGAAAAGCTGGCTCTATTTGCAGAGGATATTATTTTTATATCTTACAAAATCAGAAAGAGACATCACAGTGTTGTGGAACGTTTTGAGACAGCTTCATATCTTTTCAGGATACAAAATTAATGAAGCTAAAACAAAGGCAATAGCAGTAAATTATGTACCCACATATGAAATGGGTCTTCGATATCCATATTTATGGGGACATGATAAAATGAAGTATTTAGGAGTATGGATTAAAAATGATTCTAGTGTGGCAGCTACGGATATGTGGGAAGAGATTAAACAAAACATAATAATACAAAAACTGAGAAAATGGAAACTTCGTTATATGGATACTGACAGTAAGATACAAGCATCTATAATGTTTTTAGTTCCATTAGTCTTATATACAGGTCAGGCATACTTGTATCAACCAGACAAGAAGTTATTGATAGCAATTAATAAAGAGCTGAAGGACTTTACCTGGAAGGGGAAGACAGCAAGAGTCAAGCGGGATAAGCTGATTTTTCCAGTAGAAGAGGGCCGATTGGAATTACCCGATTTGAAGGGGTATTTCAGAGCTACATAGTTAAGGCTCCTATACATAGCACAAGCAGAAAACTATAATTTAAAGTGGAAAGGGATGATGATGAAACAGAGGGGAAGCTCAAGAAACAAAGAGAGGCTGGGATTTTGGATACAGGCCTTTAAGGAAAATAACAATAATCATACAGAATATTATATCTATAAAGTAGCAAAAAGTATCCCAAGAACTAAGCCAACATGGGAATAGAGAAAGGAGATTCTGCTGATAGGGATGACTACAATTAGGGATATAGACAATAGGCAAGAGGTGACTGGAATTTATTGGAGAAAACTGGCAAAAGGAACCAAGGAATTAGGAGCAAATGACTAGAGAGGGAAAGATGATAGAATGGGAAGATACCAAGAATTTATTTGGACTGTAGGTTAGAGATTGCCTTCCCTATCAAGGACTGATATCAGAGTATAGGAAAGAAAAAGAAATAGGGTGTCATAAATGAAAGACCAGCACTGGTGGAGTTTTTAGTAGAATCTAGAAAAGAAGCTGCCATTAAAAAAATAATAATTAGTAGAGCATATAAAATATTGCATGATAACTATAAGAATCAGTCACAGAACATTAGAAAGGATTGGGAAGAGAGATTGAATAAGCAATTCACAAAGAAATAATGGGAGGTTATATGTAAGTCTCCCAAATATGCAACAAAATCTAGAAGATTTAGAATTTTTGCTTGGAAATGTTTACATAGATATTTTTATACTCCAAGTATACTCCAGAGAATTTTTCCTCAGACAGCAAATGTTGGAGGTGTGATGAGGAAGAAAGACATAATTGGAAACATATTTTCTGGGAGTGCGGTGAGTTGGTGGACTTTAAGAATTCCCTGCGGGATGCACTGTTAGAGATGCTGTGTTAGCAGATTGTTGTCATGAGGGAGATGATTTTGTTGAGCTATGATACAAAATTGGAATTGTTTAGACACGGTAAGGCCTTGCTGTGTCTAATTATGGTGGCTGCCAAAAAAGCAATTACCAGAAAATGGAAATTAAAATCTAAATCAACTATACTATAAGAAGTGAATATAATAACTGTCACTCATCTGGTCATGCTAAAAGAGACAAGCGGTTGTGAGTTCATTTGAAGCAGCTTTATTACACACAATCACATCAGGAATGAGGCTTTGTAACTTAAACTCAAATAAACTTATCGCAGACTGACTACCCCACTCATACATGTTAACACTCTGGCTGTTCTCTCAAAAGGGCACTCCTGCCTGCACATACTCACTATTTATATGCATGTGCTTACAGCTGGAAATGCTTCTTAAAGGTACATACACACACTCTGTTCCACAGTAACAGAGAAAAAAACAACTGGAATTGAGATCTTTAGAAAAGGGTAGGATCAAATTGCATAGGAAAAAATGGGAATTGTGGGAACAATACATACAGGGGAGGAATGAGATTGAAAAGAAGGCAGGACTTAAATGAGCTATGTAATGTTTGACTGAAAATGATTGAATAGATTATTAGTGATGTATAGTGTTTGCAACTGGGAGTGTGTCAGTATGGTCTGGGATGTAAAATGCTTGCAACTAGGATTGTGTCAGTGTGGTTTGTTTTCATTTATACAAATATATGATTGCCTGTGTCATAAGTGATGTTTAATGAAGATGTTTCTTGTTTAAAAAAAAGACGAATTGAGCAATTTATGTAATGTTGCTTATGTTATATGATGTATAGCAATATATGTGAAGTATAATGTTGGTAAATGTGAACTTGTTAATACAGTTTGATTACTTTTATATAAATGTAAATTTGCCTATGACACAAGTGATAATTCAGTAAAGGTGCTATGGCCTCATCTTCTCTACACATGGCATGGGACTTCTTTTGATTCTTTATCTAATTTTCTGGCTACATGAAATCATGAGAATCTTTGTCTCCAAGAAGACCAGCAAAATGGTTTTCTGAAGTCAAATGGGTCCAGTGTGTTAAAATAAATTGGGTAATTTGATAGTAAACAGGTCAAATTAGTTAAAACTACTTTTTGAGGTAATATATCAATTTTTAAAAGTAATGACAAACTGAGTGTTTGATAACTCTTTAGTATTTTAGATCACTTAATTTATAGTGGAGTTTTTCAGTTTTTGTTCACTGAGAAAATCTCAGACCTGAGATTATGTCAGATGGAAACACAAAATACAGTTTACTTCTAGAACTAACCATCTTGAAGAAATTAGGATTCAGCATGGGTTTCAAAAAAGCAACTTCTGGGTCTTAAAAGGGTAATGTTCTATATTTGCATTAAAATGGCAATGCCATTATGTACAAATCTGGCAGCTTTAATTTACTTTTCACCATATACACCAATAAGTGTTTCTACTCTCTCATATCTCTGACATGGTGTTTAAACATTTTTTTTTAGTATTTCTCCTGTGCTGTCTGCTTGAACATTCATTTGGAAACGTAGTGCAAAGTGCTATTATTGTTAAGAGTCTTGCAACTTTAAGTTGGAACTACACAGTGTTTCTGGTCTTCCTGGTTGTGAACATGGCTCTGGTGGCATAGTATTGTTGCTGTGTTGGAGTATTTAAAAGACAAACCCACACAGAAACTAAAAAGACATGTACGTCTTACTGGCTAAAGCAGAGCTTTACAGATGAAAAAATCATTAATAACTGATTGTAAAATCACACAATTACTTTCATCTTTGAGGTGGTACAACCTCAGTGGGATTTTGTAAGCAAGGGTGTGTGAGCGGCACAATGCTCTTATTGGGGCTGTAGGGGGCTTAGCCTCTCCAAGAATCCTTTTAATGTTTTTATTTATTTATTTGATGAGTTGTAATTTTATAATTTTAATTTCTGTTTTGAATGTTAGAATTTTTCCATGTATATCTTGATTTTCTAATTTTATGCAGTACTAACACCTCTGTCTCACTGCAACACATTAGCGTTAGACTGTGACTTACTTTCCACCAGTATGTCCTGTTTGGGCCACCATACTGGTGTGATATTGTTTTACACCAAGTGCAGTGATAGCTCCCATTGAGTAGTATCGTAAGGGATATAGTGTTTTTTATTGTCTTCATGTTCTCTTGAGTTACAAGGGTGATATTCTAAAGCTTTTATTTGACTATCTCATTAAAGAGTATCAATGTATGCTTTCAAAACCAAATTTATATCAATTTTAATATTCTGCCAGTTGCTAAATAACTTACTTTTGTTAAACTTGAGGGTCGCAAGCTGTGGTGTCAAATGACCAGTCATTCATTGCTTCCTCTAATCACCTACGAGAGTCAAAATACACGTAAAACTGATTTGGCACTATCACTGTTGGTATAGATGGATAAAGCCCAGGCTACAGTGTTGGCAACCCAGTAATAATTAGTGGCTCAATCATCTCTTGGAGTTGACATGGAGAGTATGGGGGTGTCTGTCTTGGGCAGGGGTTCTCTAGGTCATAAGCTGGCATACTGCCCATAGCAGAAGGAATAGGAGGGAGAGCAAAACCTACAGGACTTTGAGGGGAGATCTATGCCTGGCATACAGGGCATTTTCAGACCCCACTCTGATGGACCTCCTGCATATCCACAAAACAAACAGCACCAGAATTACCTATTCTAAAGACTTAAACCTTTCCTGTGACATAAATAGCACCTGCTGGCGAGATAGGTATGTATCCCAGAGACTACCCCATCAGTGGAACAGGCTCCCCATCCATGTGAAGCAGAGTTCCTCTCTAACCCAATTTTAAGTGCAACTAGGATAATTGGATGGGAAACCAGAAATTCATCCCTGGTTTGGCACCTATGTCTCTAATGCAAATAGGTAACCTGTAAAGGGTTCATCTCCCAGGCCCATGCTTACACTTATCAAGGATAGCAGAACTTGTCAGAGATTTGGGATGCATGGCTAGGCTTAAAAAGGCCCTTGTGGTCGTTAGCCTAGGAAACACCTATGAACCTATGAATGGGGAAACAGGGATACTGATAGGCATATGACTGCCAGTTGTGTGAGTTCTAGCAGTGTAAAACAAAACTGAAAATCACTTTCAGTGGATATTGATTCCACCATTTCCCAACTGTTGTGTGACTGTGGCGTTAGTATATATTAAGTTTGGAGAATCTAAGGAATCTCCCCCACTTTTATCTTTGGTGAGTCAACATGAATCCACAAAGCATACAGCTGTGCAGTTTGGATTAGCAAGCTGCAAATGTATTTTATTTATACTGTGTTTACTAGGTTATATAAAGTATTTAATAACATATAAGATATAAAATATGAAATATAAAATATAAACTTTTAAAATATAAACATTACTTTAATCTCACTATCCATTCATATTTGATCAATTATTCTAAACTTAAAACTATGAGTAGTTCCATAAGTTTGTATATGCTTATATAGTGCATTATTTTCATTGCATAAACCAATATTGGACTTTATGCTCTATAATTCTCTCTTGTTTTTCCTTTAGTCTCTTACCCACAAGAATGATGGCATAAAATTTAATTATTTTATTTGATACAGGTTGTATAAAAATATCAATATCAGACTGGGTAGTTTATTGTTTACATACTTAAATATATGTTCACTAGGTTAGTCCCACTAGGCCAGCAGCCTCTTTTCAGGGATCACCCAAGGTGGTATTCATACTAGTTAAGGGAAATTTGTCCAAGACACTGGGGAACTTCCCCTACTCTTTCCAGTATATTTCATGGCATCTTCTGTATCCATCTGAACTACTACCAACTCAGGAAGATGAGGCCTCAGTTTAACATGTTATCCAAAGGAAGGCACACTCTGGAGCACACTAACCCCTTATGCTGCACTACAGTGTCAGTACTGGAAAGTTAATACAACAACATGGCATCCTTTAGTTGAAGGTACACTAAAGGATGTGTTGACACATGGTAGGTAAATTGGCCCAATTCATGATACAGGTTGCTTGTTCTCTGCCTAGGGGGAGGGGTTAGAGCCATATTAGAAATGTTGCCTTTGCTGTGGTCCCAGCAACATCACAAATCACATGCATGGCTTCAGGGCCCTCTGGACAACTCTTGTCCCTGTCCTGCGAAACAAATGAGTCAAGTCTGACTTGAGGAGGCTTGATGTCCAAAAGACAAAAAGGGCAAAAAGTATACAGAAAAAAAAACATTCACTTGGTAGTGTCTACATATTTTATCTAGTTTAAATCTCTTAAATAGACTTATCAATGTTATTTGTTGTTTATTTTGTTATTAACATCTGTTAACCGAGTAAAACAAGTAATATACAGACATTTTTCAGTTACTACCTGAGCTAGAGGGAGATAACAACTGTACAAATAAAAGGTGGTTAATAGGGTTATCAGATGTAACAGATTTACAATATGTACAAGGCAGCATAATCAACTTTAAAAAAAAAAAAACTTTTTTATAAATATAAGCAATTAATAATAAATAAGCTTTGAATGTAGTTAAGCGCAAAGGAGGAAAAGGGAGGAATAGTGACTACTTTAACAAAGCTATAAGCATAAGCAGAAAAAGTAAAATAAACAGTTGAGTTACAAGAGAGGGAGAGAGAGACTTAGTGAAATGGATAAGAAAGATAGTAACTGTAAGAAAATTAATGAGAAAAAATGCATTTATCCATTTCAGAAATCAATGATCTAATTAGTTTTAGCTTCAAAGGCTGTTTTGTGTTAACTGGCTATGGTCACACATGAAAGTCTGTTTTCAAGTGCAACCTGAAACCACTGTTTGGTTAAATAATTTTCTCAGAATCATATCTCTCAACCAATCAGGAACAAATCTCAACAAAATCAGGGACAAATCCAAAAATAATCAGACACAATCAGGAGCACTTTTAAAATATTAGTACCATTATTGACAGAATAAGAGTGTGTGAAGTAACATGCATTTTCTGCAGAAAAAGAAGTCTAACTCTAATTATTGTCATTGTTTATTAAATGTTAATTCACCAACTTATCTCCAAAAATCAGAATTTTTAAGAAGGACAGAGCTAAAATTTGAGTCAAAATCAGGGATGTCTCTGAAAAATCAGGGACAAGGTATGCTCAGAATGACACAATAGACAAATGTAGACTTAAGGAATCCCTTTCCCTATGTTTCATTGAGTTATAACTGTTTAAAAAAAAGACAAACCTTCAACTCAATAAAATATTAAAAAAAAGCTTTATTGTAGGTGCACAAGCACATCTGCGCTACTTCATCCCCTCAATTATGTATAGTAAATGCATCGTCATACAGCACTGGAGAAAAGAGAAGATAGCATACACAATGAATCAGTGCTGGTGGGCACATAGACATTATATCAGTAGTGATTTCCTATTGTGAACAGGACTGGATGAGTTCAACGCTGATCAATGTAAATCAACAAGCTAAATCATTGTCCAGCTGTCAACGGGCAACTAGTTAGGTAATGGACAGAATCAAACCCAGAACTACAGGATGAAGCTTATTAGCCGTTCATAGGGATATAGTCAAACTCCTGTCTGTAAGATATGTACTATAAGGTGTAGCAATCCTTACTGACACACACACACACACACACACACACACACACACACACACACACGCACGCACGCACGCACACACACACACACACACACACGCACACACACGCACGCGCACACACACGCACACACACACGCACACACGCACGCACACACGCACACACGCACACACGCACACAAACACATGCACACGCACACACACACACACACGCACACACACACACTCGCACTCACGCACACACGCACACACACACACACACACACACACACACACACACACACACACACACACACACACGCACGCACACGCACACACACGCACGCACACGCACACGCACGCACACACACACGCATGCACGCACACGCACACTCACACTGTTAGTTGTCAGAATATCCCAGTGATGTAGCAGATATTGTAACAAGAACTGGGAAAAACAGCACAGAATTTCATGTACAGCCAAAACACTGTGCTCAAAAATTGTAGAATCAAATACAGACAGAAAAGCAAAGGGGGGGGCATAAACCATGTTTCCTCACATGTTTTACCCTTGGGAGTCAGATTAAAGAAATGAAAATGCGTGTTTTGTTTGTTGAGAACATTTGGAATTCCGGTGGAGTTGTCCTTTATAGGGTTATACAGCAGTGCAGTACCAAGCATTCCCACTATGGTGGATGATTTGAACATTTACTTCGAAGTTCACTCCATCGTCTGTTGTGAGGGCACAACTAACATGGAGCTAAAGAATAAAATGTTTTTGAACATTCATACACTAAGCATCACAACATGAAGCGCTCCTTCTGTGCTAACATGTTTGCCATTTATTTGGAGGAGCACCCTTTCCTGCTGTGGCAGGTTTTTGAATATTCATCTGGAAAAAAAGTATAAATCTTTCTTGCTAAAAATGTCACTTCTGTTCATCTGATGGTGATACAGTGGTGGTTGTTTAAATTTTACTCTGCTGTCTTGGTCGGACAACCAGATTAAACATAATCTTCTAGTAACTTCTGTCTCATTGCAAAAAGAAAACAAAATGTTTGCAGATGTTGGCATAATTTATTTTTAATTTAAAAAAAAACTGTCATATGACAAAGTGAGTACTTTACTGTCATATATCTAAGGCCTGACTCAATTGTTCTTTTTGTTATTTCAGTTGACAGGTGAGTCATTGTGCAGAGGGTAAATTTAGATGTAAATTTAGAAGACATTTCCTCTGAAGATACACCCCAAACAAGTAAGCTTTGCACAAGTATGCTGACAATTCCCAGTGGCTCAGAAACAACTTGCAAGCTATACTGTGACTAGGCAAAAGTTACAAAACTCTAGGAGGAGGAAGCCCTCTTCCTTCGGTCACAAGCGCAAAACTTAAGGCATATATTTTTTTCAAAAGGTTTCTTCTTTCAGAACAGTAATAAGAAACACTGATTATATGAAAGATCTTGTTGTGAATTTGCCCATCAGTCCAGTGATAAGAATGTGGGAGATCCCCTGCCATACTGAATGCCAACAGTGAGTTCCAGGCTGTTGGAATCCAAGTCTGTATCTTTTTTTAAAGTTCTGTAATGCTCAGCCCTCTTCTGCAAATGTTCTTTCCTGTCCTACTGAGTTGATGGAAACAATGGAACCCATTTGAGGGTCTCCTGTGAACCTTCATTTGACTTAGGCATATTCCAGGCTGGAAGTGAAAATGATTTCTTCATTTATTTACAAATGATTATAGAACTACTTAAAGGTGCAGAATGAAGGAACTGCATACAAAGGATTTTAATGTACACAGCATGGTCTGTATGGTGCATATGGTGCAAGGTGTCTGCACACAGGAGGTCAGGTTGAATGGCACTGGTGTGGGAGCATCTGACTTACCTACACAAAGAGGGGCATCGTGAGGAAGTTTAAAGACAACATTTCTGTGGTTTGATGAATGAAATGCTGCTGGTAGGTAGATGAGACTACTCATGTTAGGGAACTGGAATTTCTCATTATCCTTTCAGCTTTGTAGTGTCTCTGTCAAAAATATACCAGCTTTGCTGTTCTGCATTGATTGTTACTTGTTCAAAGCCAAGAGGCTTTCTGGTCTGCATTGTAGATTAAAATTCCATGCCTCCTGTCAGAGCTGTAGTGATGAACAGATGAAGTGTTAAGTTTTCCCTCACTCAGTACCTAGGGAATGACAAGTCATTAAGCACAGGCAACATTAAGGACTGCAGCCCGCTGGAAATGTTACATGGCAAACAGTGGAGATTGTTCCTTTCCCATGAAATGCCTTAGGCAACAGGGCAGTATTACATATTGTACCTATGCTGTGTGGCAATCTTTCTGCAGGTTTGAAATGCCTTAGGCAACAAGGCAGTATTACATATTGTACCTATGCTGTGTGGCAATCTTTCTGCAGGTTTGAAATGCCTTAGGCAACAGGGCAGTATTACATATTGTACCTATGTTGTGTGGCAATCTTTCTGCAGGTGTGAAATGCCTTAGGCAACAGGGCAGTATTACATATTGTACCTATGTTGTGTGGCAATCTTTCTGAAGGTTTGAAATGCCTTAGGCAACAGGGCAGTATTACATATTGTACCTATGCTGTGTGGCAATCTTTCTGCTCCAGGTTTGAAATGCCTTAGGCAACAGGGCAGTATTACATATTGTACCTATGCTGTGTGGCAATCTTTCTGCTCTAGGTTATCCAGGGCTTAAGCTTATTTCATAAACACCTGCAAACCTGCACCATACTATGAAACAAGAATGCTGTGCCCCACTGTGACACCGCTGGTAACCATCCTCCACTACAATGTACTCCCTTTAGCCCAACAGTCCTAAAACCTCAAAAGTCCATTAGGTTTTATTACTAGATATTAAATATTCATACTGTTTTAAAGCTACCGTATGTTTAGAGCATCCAATATTGTCATGGCTGTCTAGTCAAAATAGAACAGTCCTTCACATTGTAAATGAACCAATTGCCACATATTAAGGTAAAAGGAAAACATTATTTTCAAAAATTATGATCAAGTGCTATAGAATATTAACCAACAGTACTGGCTATGAGAGAAATTCTGCTAAACTGGGTATGAATTAATTAGGGGCATGGAAACCATAATAACCGATCATTGAAATACAAACATTAAGTAACAAAAAAAGCACAAAATAGTATACATGTTGTTCTAATGCTACAATGTGGCTAAATTGGAATGGAAATCACAAATTAGGGCAAAAATGGGACCTACAGGAAGTCTAAAAAAAGGAATGGGTGTGTATGGTAAACAAAGGCTAGCAGAAATGCTATAAAGATGCAGAAAGCAGCAAATATTAAAACTGAAAGGGAGTTGACAAAGGGATCAAGAAGCCCAAACAAGGACTTTTGGGAGTCCATAGAAGGATAAAAAGGGACTGAACTGGCCAAACTGAGAAGTGATGCAAGGGAGATCACAGACGAATGCCAAAAATCAGAGGTACTAAATGAATAATTTGTTAGAGTCTTCACAAAGGCAAACAAGGAGAGGGTGCCATGTTTGGAAGGAGGCAAGACAGAATGGTGAGAACAGTGGGCAGACACTAAGGCAGAGAGGAAGGAGGTATAGATGGAACTGGCTGTCCAGATGGAGCATAAAGCACAAAGACCAGATGGGCTACCTTACAGACCACACAGAAGACTGGCCAATGTGATGGCAAGCCCCCTGTTGGGAGACCCTCAGCAGGTCATTGTGTAGTGTGTAGTGCAGAAATGCCAGAGGACTGGAATACAATAAGCATGGTACTCCTGTACAACAGAGGAGAAGGAGGAAAGTATGGATACCCACAGGCCTGTTAGCTGAACAGCAGTGACTGGCCGGGAGATTAATGAAGGGAATCCTGATGGGAAGGCTGTTAGCATTTCTACAAGGCAAAAATCTCTAAAAGAGCAACCAACATGGGTTCATGGCTGAGGTCCAGTATCTCTCCTTTGACACATCCAAGTTCACATAATAATAGCTTGGCTACAGATTTTTGTAATGACACCTCAAATATATATTTTCTCATAATGCATGTACAAGAGCTTGTTATATTATGAGCAAATACAGCACAGACAAAATGTTTTTTCGAGGGAAGCAAGCCCCTCTGCATACCCCTCTGGTTCTCACTCTAAGGTCATTGCACCTCAGTGAGAGACAGATCACAGAGCAAGACAGGTATTACATTGTATGTCATTCTCCAAGATGCTTTGACTTTGGACCACCTATAACTTATTAAAATGTGAGCATTTCAATCTCATGCCGATGGGAAGTGAGCAACATAACGCACAGTGATCACCTCAAGCTATTCTTCTTAAGCAGCTGTGACTCCAGTTTAAGTGATCCAAGCAGGAGCCATGAGCCAATCCCGATCAAGTTTTATGTAGGGGAGTACCAATAGGTGTGGCCTACCTGGATTTCAGCAAGGCCTTTAACTCGGCCTTCCACAGGAGTCTGATAGAAACTTTATATCTGACGAAGTCTGATACACGAAAATATTCATTACTTTAAATACACTGGAGGTTAAAGCTCAAAAAAGGATGGCTTTGTGTTGATATCGCCTGATTTTGAGAATATATACATTCTACTCTGGTTAGCTGTCTGCCTGCAAAATCCCTACAGGAATACATCAGTGGATTACTTCAAACTAAGAGACTTTGCCTTTTGTTTTTTAATAAGGAGTCTGTTAGGAGAACTGAGAGGTTGGGGTGAGGCCAAGGCTGAGGATTAGCTGTATGGTTGTGTGGTAGAATACAGGACTGAAGGTGACAATGTCAGGAACTTAAATTGATTAGTGGAGCAACACATGGATTTATCACAGGGCCAACACTCTTCTGTTTGTTTGTCTCAGTCATATATGAGAGATCAAAAACAGGGACCATCCCTTTCTCTAATGACAAACACAAAAATAAGCTAAGCAATGGAGGCTGGGGAGTAGAGTCTTGGAAGGAATTCGGAAAGGCTAAACAAACAAGCAGAAAGGTGATAGTTGAGGTTCATTGCAAACAAATGTAAAGGGCTACACTTGGGTCACAAAAACCCTGATGTGAAGCATCAACAGGGGAGGGGAACTGATTGGAACAGAGAAGGTAAAGGATCTGAGGTGTTGATCACACCTGAGCTCAATCACCAGGATCAGAGTGCAAAGACAGTGGCAATATCAAACAGAATTCAGAGGTGTATCTTTGCGTGCATTTGTTGTGTGTGTGGGTGGGGGGAGTACAGGCTCCAGAAACATAGAGAAAATGTTTCCAATGTACAGGGCCCTGGTCAGACCATACCTTGAATACTGTATGCAACTTTGAGGGGCATGCAAGGACAGAGGCATCAAGCTGATGGAAGAAATCCAGTGGAAACCTACCAGAAAAGTCCATGGGATGCAAAGGAAGGAATATGACCAAGCAGTAGAGAAGCTACAGATCTTCTCACTGGAGGCAGAAGAAAGAGTTGAGTGTGATACCTCTACACAAGATCATGTGGAGGAAACATGCACTATTCATTCTAAACAGGAAAGACAAAAGAGGAAGAAGAGGGCATCGGCATCAGATTATAGGCACTGACTACTCTGCAGATCTCTACAAGTACTTATTTGCAGACAGGGCTGTATATCCATGGACTGGACTGCCAAAATGAATAGCAGAGACGAAGATAACAGAACCATTCAGGTGGGCATGGGGAAGATGGGGAAAAGTGAAGGAAGCAGTGCAGGGGAGTAGAATGTTAAATGCACTTAAAGGGCAAATTAGGTAGACTGACTGTCTCCTTCTGGCATCAAATGAAATGTTAGAAGATAGCCTATAAAAGAGAAGCTTCAGACCCATGTCGCATCATCTAGGTGAAGTCAAACTCATAATCCAAAACAAGAGCTACTTTCATCTTATATAGTGTTTGTAATTTTTCAGTGTCTGCTTTCTCCAGGACAAGAAATATTCATGGCTTTCCTGTTTCAGCATATATTACCTTTAACACTACCAGCAGCAAAATGGGTGAAAAATCACCCTAAATTACTGCAATCAAATGTATGTGCATTACCTTGCACCAAATGATAGGTTAAACGGTGCCTATAACAACACACCCAGTGTGCTCTCTCTCTGTGTTTTCCTGGTGGACTAACACAGAATGATTGTTTCAACTGATGCAGGAGAACATAATGAATTTGTTGGTTCAGCACTGCATAATATGCTCTGCCAGAACATTGTAGTGCTCCTGTTTTGCTAAATGGCTAGCAGGCGCATTGTTTAGGGAGGATATATCAAACTCTAGCCACTTGAGAGGCTTTATAGAATTCTTCTCTGTGCTCCCAAAGACTGTGATCAATGAACACTTAACCACGTTAATTCTTAGTATGTTTGTTGCACAATTTACCATCCTGTTGTCACTGATGAGTGAAGATATATACAAAGTGTTTCCATTGCCTTAACTACATCTGCTTCAGTTTTCTTCAGAACCAATTCCTGTTGCCAGTTGTTCATTGTAGCTCACATCACATCAAAGCTGGCACACAACTGAATGACTGGAGCTCTCTGTGGGGAACAGGGAGATGGAAAGTCATTAGCTGATAGTATGATCTCACAAGACTTGGCTCCATACCACTTTCTTCTTTGGGCCCCCTTTTCCTCTAAAGCTCCATAATTAAGGAAAGTATGTCTTAAAAAAGGAACTTGTAAAAACTATATGCAGTCACTCTGGTTTTGGCTAAGGCATTGGCCCAATTAAATTTTCATTGTTAATCTCAGTATATGGCTTGATAAATTCCTAGAGCAGCAATTTAGCCTAATTGTTACGCTGCAACCCTGTAACAGTGTTTGCACTTCTTTCTTGAGTCATGGCTGTAAAAGTTCATTTTTGGCCAGAGCATCATACAAAGTAACACATTATTGAATTAATGAATAAAATAACATTGTAACCAGATGTGTCCACCTGCTCCAGTCATCAAGTGTGTCACTGCAGAGAAACTGGATGAATACAGTATTCACTGCTTACCAGATATACACAAATGTAATAGTATGACATAGAATTAGTCAGATAAACCATTACAACATGAATACTGAAAATACAGAAAACGTTTATCTTTCCATTTTCTTTAAGGAGATATTCATTTGATTTTCTCTAATGGGGATTGTTCCAGAATGCTTGTTAATGACTTTGTCCATTCCAGACAAACCTGTTCAAATGCCCAGCTTTGGTGTGTGAGAAGTCTGGTCATAATGATTACTAGAATGACCTTCTCTACAGGACAAGTGCAGTAAATTGGTAAGAGAGCAGAAATCCATGTATTAGGTTGGTCTGTCTGCTTAGATGCATATTTACTGTCACAGGGAAGATTAACCCATCATATGAGAAGAGCAGGTTGTGTTACAAGAAACCAGTTCACAAATAGAGGGGATTTGTCTTTCATGCAGTGCTAATGTTGAGGGTCTCCTGCCACTATTTTACATCTGACTGTGGAAGAGCCCTGACTGAAGTGGAACTGTTCAAATGCATTGCACATAACCCACCCCCCTGACCAAACTGAAACTGTTCGAACTCATTGCACATGACCCCTCGCCCCCCCCCCAACTGAACTGGAACTGTTCAAACTCATTGCACATAACACCCCCCAACTGAAATAAAACTGTTTAAACTCCTTGCATATGATCCCCCCCCCACCCGACTGACCTGGAATTGTTCAAACTCATTGTACATGACACCCCCCCACCCATGGGAAATGTGATAGCTTGTAGTTTGTATTTCTGATCCAGTCAGTTTTAAGTTTCATCTTAGCCTTCTTCTTCCGGCTTTTCCCAGTTAGGGGTCGCCACAGTGGATCACCTCTCCGCTCATGATTGGCAGTGGAGTTTTACAGTGTCGAGTTGCCAGCCCTATGCCTAACCTTCCACAGAAGGCACACACACACACACACACACACACACACACACACACACACACACACACACACACACACACACACACACACACACACACACACACACACACACACACACCTAGGGCCCATTTAGAGTGTCCAATCCACCTATAGCATGTCTTTGGGATGTGAGAGGAAACCCGAGCACCTGGAGGAAACCCACGTGACCACAGGGAGGACATGCAGACTCCACACAGAAGGCACCCCAGCCAAGGATCGAACCAGGGAACCTCTTGCTGTGATGTGACAATGCTAACCGCTGCACCACCGTGGCCACCCCACTGCATCTTAGCCTAGATATGAGTATTTTTTTCTGCAAAATGCTCTGATATGATGCACCATGTGTTCTTTTGAATGGGTGTTAACTAGTCACTGTGTGATATGGATGCCTTATTATATAACTGCGGACTAGTGGCTCTGCATTAACCATTTTGCATTTTTCATTCATTATATTTTATCTGTTTTCTTAGGAAGATAAAAATAATCAGGACCTCCATCTGGTTAATTCAGCCCCTCCATCTGGTTAACAAAAAACATAACATCGCTTATCATATGCACAGTTCCTTGGTCCTGTTGTGCATTGTACGCTGCTGAATCCTGTCATATCAGTGTCATGTGCCTAGTGTGCATCTGTCACACATGATCAGACTCTGACATGAGTCACATTCACCTTCACATGAGCACACACCCTGCTGCTTGCCTCTAACAAACCCCAAGGGCACTACTCCCAGAATGGGACTTTCATCACACATACCACTTTCATTCTACCACACTGACATGCATAATATTTATAGGTTCAAAACTCTGACATGCATCACATGCACTGCTCCCAGGTCCTGACAGGTCTTGTGCATCATTTCTGGGCTTTGTCATGTATCACATGCAGTGCTCCCAGGTCTGGCATGCCTCATAGCTGCTCCCAGGCTTTACATGTACTGCTGCCAGGCTTTAACATGTCTCAAATGCACTACTTCCTGGTTTTGTCAAGCATTATATGCACTATTTCCAGGCTTTGAAACACTTTACATATACTGCTCCAAAGCTCTGATATGCCTCAGAGCCAGTGTTTCCTGATTCTGTCTTGTAGTCAGAATTACGTTTGAATCTATATCACATGCACTCTTCCCAGATTCTGGCATTACTCATGTGCAACCTTGCTAATCCCTGACATGTTTGACCTGCATTGTTGTCATTTTATGACATGCATGACTTACACTGCTCCCAGGTTCTGGCATAAAGCCACTGTTCCCTAACTATAACATACATTAGCTGCACTGTTCCCAAGCTGTGAAGTGCATCACATGCACTGTTCACAGGCTCTGACATACATCACATGCAATGTACTCAGGCTCTGACACAAATCACATTCACTGTTGCCTAACTATGATATACATGTGATGTACTATTCCCATGCTCTGGTATATATCACATGAACTCCTCCCAGGCTCTAGCAAACATCACATGCACTTTTTCCAGACTCTGACATGTAATGCATGTACTCTTCCCATGTTCTGCCATACATAAATAGCATGTAGTGTTCCCTAACTATGACGTACATCTGATACACTGTTCCCAGGCTCTGTCATATATCACATGGACTGTTCCCAAGCTCTTGCATACAACACATGCACTTTTCCCAGGCTCTGCATACACCACATTCACTGTTCTCAGGCTCTTACATTCACCTCATGCACTCTTTCCAAGCTCTGGCATGCAACACATGCCCTGGCTTTGACATGTGTCACAGACACTGTTCCCTTGTCGTGACATGCAACATATGGTTTGTTCCTAAGCCCTAACACATGACATATGGAGTGTTCCAATATTCTAAGATGCATCACAGACACTGTTCCCAGGTTGTGACATGCATTGCATGCAATACTCCATGAACACAGCATACATCAAATACAATGTTGTGAACATTTGACACATATCACATGCAAATTTCCAACACAGGCACTATTTCCAGGCTCTGACCTGTGTTAGACACCCTTTTCCTAGGCAATAACATGCATTCAGTATACTGCTGCCATGACATATATTGGATATAGAGTTCCCAGCTTCTGACAAACACATACTACTTTCAGTGCTCCAACACATGCACTGTTCCCAGGCTCTGGCATGTAACACATGCACCGTTCCCATGCTCTGGTATGCATCACATGCACAGTTCCCAGGCTCTTGCATGCATCATGTGCACTACCCCTAACCTCTGGCATTCAACATATGCACTATACCCAGGCTCTGATGTGTCACAGTCAATGTTTCCAGGCTCTGACATGTGTCACACTCACTGTTCTCAAGCTCTTGTCATACAACACATGCACTGTTCCCAGGCTCTGACCTACATCACACACACTATTCCCAAGTTCTGACATAAATCTGATGTTCTGTTCCTATGTTGTAGTATACATCACATATACTGTTACCAGGCTGTAACATACATCATGTGCAATATTCCCACAGTAGAACATGCATCACATCCACTACCTCCACAATATAACACACATTAGATAAACTGTTCCCAGGCAGTGACATGCATCATATGCACCACCCTCAGGCTGTGACATGTTGCACTCAGTATTCTCAAGCTCTTTTCATACAACACATGCACTGTTCCCAGGCTCAGCCCTACATCACATGAATATTCTCCAGGCTCTGGAATGCATCACACACACTATTCCCAAGCTCTGATAAAAATCTGATGTTCTGTTCCCATGCTTTAGCATACATCATGTGCACTGTCACATGGTAGAACATGCATCACATGCACTACCCCCAGACTGTAACACACATTGCATTCAGTGTTCCCAGGCAATGACATACATCACATGCACCGTTCCTGGGCAGTGACATACATCACATGCACCATTCCTGGGCAGTGACATACATCACATGCACCATTTCGGGCAGTGACATACATGCACTGTTCCTGGGAAATTACATACATCACATGTGCTACCCTCAGGCTGTGGCATACATCACATGCACCACCTGCAGGCTGTGACGTGTCACACTCACTATTCTCAAGTTGTCATTAAACATCTGCACTGCTCCCTCTCTCTGACCTACATCACATGCACGTTTCTCAGTATCTGGCATGTATCACACACTTATTCCCAAGCTCTGACATAAATCTGATGTTCTGTTCCCATGCTATAGTATACATCGTATGCACAGTTCCCAGGCAGTGACATACATAATGTGCAGTGTTCCTAGACTGCAACATACATCACACAGCATTCCATATACACCCATTTACTGACATGTTTTACCCACACCTGTATGTATGTATACTGGCATGGTCACCGAAGGATGCAATGCCTGGAAAAGTTCACTACTTAGGAAAATGAAGGGCTACTGCAAGCCTTCTGCACATGTAGTGTGCACCTCCTGAGCAAAGGTGCTACAGACAAGCAGTACAAGGAAAATTTATTTTTTATTTATTTTATTTATTTATTTAACATGTGTTTACCGGGAAAGTCAGACTGGACACAGGTCCTTTTTCAGCAGAGGCCCGGGGAGAAAAGCTCCGTGAGTAGCAGTAAATTTTCATGCACATATTACAATAATCAATAAAGTATAAAGTAAACAAAATGCAGTATATATAAGAACATACAAATTTGTTACATCTTGACAACAAAACCTAGGCTGAACATAGCTAATACTATTTGTAGGTATGACTTATGTCAAGATATAAGGTTAAGACAGGTCGATAGGAACAAAGGATTAAACACCAAGAGAGAAATTGTATATGTTTTGGGTATACTGTGATGTATCAGAGCATTCATGAGGGGTTAGTACAGGAACATAGCCACTTATTTTTAGATAAGCTTTAAGTGATGGCTTAAAGTGATTGGACAAGATTGAGAGAATGTAGTTAGGAAGGGAGTTCCATATACAAGATATATATCTGTAAAATGAGGATTCTCCTGCAGTGTTGTTGGCCTTGGAGACGGTGAGTAAGTTCTTGTTGTTAGAGCAAAGTGGTCTGCTGGAACTGTAAGGAAGGATGAGATTTTGTAGTGCAGGGGTTCTAGTTGGTTGTGTTACAATTTTGTGAGTTAGAGAGAGTTGGTTGTTGTAAAGAATAATGTTAGGAAACTCAAGCCAGTCTAGTATCCTTAAAGCTGTACAATGATGTGTTCTATATGGGCAGTCAGATGCAAACTTAACAATTTTATTATAACATGCTTCTAGCTTAGATAAGTCAGTTTTCCTTAGATTAGTTAAAATTGGAGAGGCATATAGTAGAGTGGAGAGCAGATGGGTTTGTGCTAAATTTTGGCCATTGTGGTCAGGAACCTTTTGTGCCTATATAGACTTCTAAGTTTCTTATGGACTTTTCTATAGTTAGAGAGACATGCAAGTCAAATTTTAGGGTATTGTCTATTTCCATTCCAAGAAGCTTTGTATGGGTTGTCGGGGAGATAACAGTATTGTCTTTGGCTATTATGTTAAATGTCGGGCATGAGATAGATGTCTTGTTAGGCTGGAAGAGTAATAATTTAGTTTTGTTTGGGTTCAGGATTAGATGGGCATTAGCTAACCATGTTTCAACAGCAGTGAAAGATTCCTGTGTTTGAGAATGAAGAGTTGGCAGAGAAGTGGCAGCACAGATAAGTGTTGAATCATCTGCATACTGTATTATAGAACCATGTGGAGTAGCTGTGTGTAAATTATTAGTAAAGAGGGAGAAAAAGAGAAGACCCAAGACAGATCCTTGGGGGGCACCAATGGATAAAGGAAGGCTTGGAGATAGATCACCCTGCCATAGAACAGATTGTTGACAGCTAGATAAATAGTTATGAAACCATGCTGCGGCAGATGGTGAGAAGGATAGCTCAGTTAGTGCATGTATTAGTTTGGAATGGAGGCCATATCAAAAGCTTTTGATAGGTCTAGAAAGATGGCAGATACAAAGTTGTTGTTATTCCTGTGATGGTTTACGGTATTAGAGAAGGATAAGAGAGCTGTAGTGGTACTATGTGATGGGTGAAACCCATGCTGAGCATTTGCGAGAAGGTTATTTGTTAGTAAGAATTTCATGACCTGGAGGTGAATACACCTTTCGAGTAACTTAGAAAGAGGTGAAAGAATAGCAGTTGGCCAATAGTTTCAGTTCTGTGGAAGGTCCCCCTTTATGAAGTGGGATTACATGGGAAATTTTCCACAGTTGAGGGACCTTGTTTTTGAGAATGGATCTATTTATAAGGATTGATACTGGGAAGGCTATAGATTCAGCTGCAATTTTGAGGTATTCACTGGGTAAGTTATCTATGGCAAGTGTAGTAGGTTTTAGTTTCTGTAGTAGTTTTTTATAGTAGGAACTGAGAAGAAAGAGAATGAGGCATTGCTAGTTGTAGACTTGGCTGGTTTGGTATCAGGAGTAGGAGTTTGCTGTTTGGAAAATGCAATTATAGATTCAGTAAAATGTTTGTTAAAAATGATAGCTATGCTATCGGAATTGTTGTGGATGTTTGGCGTTGGTGTAGTAGATTTTCCTGGGTGAAAGATTGAGTTTATAGCTGTCCAGAATTTTTGAGGGTTTTTTTTTGATAAGTGCTTTGAATGCTATGTTAGAATTTTATTTTATCCTGTTTTATTTGTTTTTTTTTTTTTTGCCTTATTTGTAAGTTCTTGATACTGCTGTTTAGAAACTACTGTGTTAGTCTTACGCCATAGTTCCCAGGCTTTATCTCTAGTTTTCAGAAGAGCCTAGTGTCTCTGCTTAGCCAGGAGGCATACTTTGATTTTACTCTGATGGTTCTAACAGGGGCATGTGCATTTAATATATCTAAGAAAGATTTATTAAAGTGGTTCACTCTATCATCTAGGTCAAGGTATTTGAGTGGTGTCCAATTGCACCTTTGCAGGTCAGCTAGGAAGTTGTCAAGATTAAAGTTTTGTTTTTTTCTGAGTTGTTTAAACATAGTAGGTTTTGGTGGGAATATGTGTTGTCATATAAGAAATGTGTGTAGGTGGTCGTTCAGACCATCAGGAAGGCAACCTGATTGGAATGAATGAGAGGAGTTATTTAATAATATCCAATCCAAGGTGGATTGTTTTTTACTAGCTTTATCTTTTCGGGTAGGTTCTTGAATAGTTTGTGTAAAACCATGCAATTTTATGTGATGGATGGGGTGATTTATATCACATACAAACCAGTCTAAATTAAAATCACCCAGTATGAATGTTTGTTGACTAAGGATACTACTTGCCCAGTGCAATAGACATTCTATAACTGGGACATTATTTCCAGGTGGGATATAGCAGCCAATTATATTGTGTTTTTCTTCAATTTATGGTTAGTGTGGTATAGATGATTTCTTCACTGTCCAGTTGTGGGGTTTTGCATTCAAGGAAAGTTAACGTGAGATGGTCTTTAAAGAGGACAGAAACACCACCTCCTCTTTTGTTGAGTCTATCCAGCCCTAGTATGGAGTAACATGGGGGTAGTATTTCATTATCTTTTGTACTTAGTTTTAACCATGTTTCAGTGATTATGACTATGTCTGGGGAGTATGTAGCTAGAGTGGCATGGAGGATATCCAATTTGTTGGCTATACTTCTACTATTAATGTTCATTAGCAATAAGTATGATTTTTTTCTGTTTAGAATTGCCAGTGTGGGGGTATTGAGGGTAGAGTGATTAGATGTGTTGGTATTATCTGAGAGTGGTCCAGGATTTGGGTGGATGTCACCACTAAGCAGTAGCCTAGAGGCAATGTTGGTAAGTAGCTTCAATCATTTGAAAAGGTTTCTGAGGATTATAGTGTCTATCTTTAGTGCTGCAGTGGTGGTGCTGCGGTGGCGTTGTCTCCTCACAATAAGACATTGTCCTGTTCGATTCTCAGCTAGAGCGTCTTCTGTGTGGAGACATGCATGAATGGGCATACCTTCGTTGAAGGTTGTGCATCAGGGCTGGCAACTCGGCATGTAAAAATCTACTGCCAATCATTAGCGGACCGGAGTTCCACTGTGGCAACCCCTAACCGGGAAAAGCCGAAAGACACAACAACAACATAGTGACTATCTCTAGTAGGTATTAATTTAAATGGAAAATATTGGAGGCTAGTAATATTGACAAGTGTAGGACTGATGGTGAGATATGTACATGGAGTAGTATGATAAGGTGGGTTTGTGGTGTGATGAAAAGTGGGTGTCTGGAATGTGTTGTGGTGATAATTAGTGAGGTGAGATAGTAATATGAGTGTAGTAAGAAGTGATAGCTGAAGCACGAGCATGGTATAGGTCTAGGAGGAGGAAACAGGAAGTGCGTCTAATTGGATGGATAGAGTGATGGAGTGTCTGCCTAGTGCTCAAGAGTAGAAGCACTGGGGGTGGGTCGGATATGGGGGCAGGGTAGGGGAGCAGAGTGATCCCAAAGGTCGAACAGAGTGGGTAGAGCAACCCCAGCAGGAGGGATTCCAAATAGAAAAGAAAAAAACAATCAGGAGCCAGGAAATGTAAGTAAGACAATACACTATGTTAGAGCTTTTCAGCTTACAGAAACCAAATGTTGCTAGCAAGCTCTTTAAGGATGAGTAGAGCTAAGGGATTTGGGACTGAACTAAAGGTTTGTTTTGGAATAGTTTTAACCTTAGACTCTGGAACTCACCTATATGTATACAGAGGGAATAAGGAACTTGTACAATTAGTAGAGTATGTTCCTACCTAGTGGCCGACTTCATTAAAGCTCTTCAAGTTGGAAGCTGAATGGAGCTCAATGCAACTGTGCTCACCTCACAATGATGGTCACAAAGTATGAGAAAATTGTTAAAAACAATTCAATGACATTCACCTAATAATTAATTCTACTGGAAGGCTTGTGTTTAAAAGTTGAGATTTCCCAGGGCTGATTTGAGCTTTTGCTGAAAATTTGCTTCAGAACCGAAGGGGGGGGGGGGCACAATCCCGAGGCTTGTGGATGGCCTGAGCAAACTGCAAAGAGAAAAAATAGACAGAGTGTGAGCAGAAAGTGAATAGTACAGTTCTAGGAGAAATGGAGACAATTATGAGAGGATATTAGTCAGAGAGTGATGGAAGGATTATCAGAAGACAAAGAGTTGGTGCAAGAAATGGTACAATAAGTAGGTACATAGATAAATGCCCGGGGAAGAGTAAAGAATCACAAAGAATAGGAAACAGTGTCTAGGCAGATCATTACAGACAAATTTAACAATGTACTAAGTCTAATAGGTTAAAGTAGCACCATAGTTAAGTAAGACACTGGTTAGGATGTGTAACAAATGCTGTGTTTCTGCTTTTCAAATACCAACTAAACAAACAACTGTATGTTTCTCCTTACAAATATCAAGTATGTTTCTGCTTACAAAACCAGTTAGAACTGTAGTTAGGTGAGATGCAGATTAGAGTTTGCAACAAACACTGTTTCTGCTTTTCAGATACCAAATAAACAACCTGCATGTTTCTCCTTACTAATAGCAGATATGTTTCTGCTAACTAATACAATGGAAACTGTAGTTAGATAACATACTGTTTTTGATTTTCAAATACCATATACCAAATAAACAAACTGTATGTTTCTCCTTACTGATAGCAGGTATGTTTCTGCTAATCAATACCAATTAGAACTGTAGTTAGGTAAGATATTGGGCTAGAATTTGTAACAAATGCTGTGTTTCTGCTGTTTGTGTACAAAATAAACAGCAAATGTATGTTTCTGCTTACTAATACTAAATGCAGAATACAGTGAAGCAGATATCAATAAGGAATTGTTTATGAAGCCAGTCTAGCTTCCCAGGTAAGTTTAGATATGTAAGTATGCATATACACACTGGAGTAATCACCAAGCTCTACATATACAATGAGCAGTAAAAAAAAAGCATCACAGTTTTGTCAGACTACACACTCTAAATAGCCATAATAAATGTAGCACTAATATAGACCAGCATAAAATCCCTGTAAATTATGACAGCAAACAATCAATGCTAAAAAGACATATGCATATAAAAAGAAAAAAAAGACTTACATTGAGCACAGACAGCAGACTAAGGGAAGCTCCTGCAGGTTGGGACTATACTACATTTTAAAGATGGCTACCAGAGAATTGGGTATTGATATAGCTTCCTATGAGAAGGGCTCAGGGAAGGGGTGTTAGCAATTATCAATGTGAGATTGGGTGATTAGAACTGGCTGCAGAGCAACCCCAGCAGGAGGGATTCCAAATAGAAAAGAAAAAAAACAATCAGGAGCCAGGAAATGTAAGTAAGACAATACACTATGTTAGAGCTTTTCAGCTTACAAAAAACAAATGATGCTAGCAAGCTCTTTAAGGATGAGTAGAGCTAAGGGAATTGAGACTGAACTAAAGATTTGTTTTGAAATAGTTTTAACCTTAGACTTTGGAGCTCACCTGTTTGTATACAGAGGGAATAAGGAACTTGTACAATTAGTAGAGTATGTTCCTACCTAGTGGCCGACTTCATTAAAGCTCTCCAAGTTGGAAGCTGAATGGAGCTCAGTATAGCTGTGCTCACCTCACAATGATGGTCACAAAGTAAGAGAAAATTGTTAAAAACATTTCAATGACATTTACCTAATAATTAATTCGACTGGAAGGCTTGTGTTTAAAAGGTGAGATTTCCCAGGGCTGATTTGAGCTTTTGCTAAAAATTTGCCTAGAACCGAAGGGGGGGGGTGATCCCGAGGCTTGTGGATGGTTCGAGCAAACTAATAATTAATTCTACTGGAAGGCTTGTGCTTAAAAGTTGAGATTTCCCAGGGCTGATTTGAGCTTTTGCTGAAAAATTGCTTCAGAACCCAAGGTGGTGAGAGGCACGATCCCGAGGCTTGTGGATGGCCCAAGCAAAAGTGAGCACAGACAGCAGACTAACGGAAGCTCCTGTAGGTTGGGACTATACTACATTTTTTTGTATGGCATTATGACAGTCTGGTGCACAACATGGAGAATGCTCTACCAACAATGAAGTGTTTCACTGATGCTGAGAAGTTTTAGTACCACTCCCCATAACTAAGGGATGGCTTGAATGTGGCAGCTGGGCTGGGACCAACCACTCCTGTGTCAGTCGGGGAAGCACCATGTTAGCAATGCCCGTGATGGTGTAGGATAGCACACTCCAGTGCATTGGAAGGGAAAGACTGACCAAGAACACCTGCATATCCGTCTTTCCAGGCAGCTCTGATCTGCAGTTGTAACAACCTGCACAATGTCTGTCAAAGTATTCTGTTATCTGTGTTTTAGCATGTAGTACTATACATGCCATAGTGAGGGGTATAGGGGCATATGTGTGTAGGCAGACAATGTTGTCAAGCATGTTTCTGCTTATGAAATCACACCTGTGGCTGATGATGACAGCAATCTGCTACTGTCATAGTCTGATGAGATAGTGGAACTATCTGCAACATGACAGGTAGAGGGGTCATCTACATTCACCATTACAGAAGCTCCTGTAGAGGTACATGTTGAGCATACTGCCTAACCTGGGCATTATGCACATCATATACCTGAGACTTTCTCACAGGTTCCACCTGTGTCTCCAGCACCTGTAGCATCTGAAATATGCCCCACCTCTGAGGTGCAGATACTTACCCCAAGGGACAGATGGGGGGGTTAAGCACTTGCATGATTGTAAGAACATCAATGATATAGCTACAACATTTGACATTAACCACCAGATGTGCAGGTCAGTGATCCAGGCATAATCAGTTGCTGCCAACAGCACTGTGCAGATGCTGTGGCTCATTGGATTTTTGGATGATATGCAACAAGTGCACAGTGGACTGGAGTAGAAGGACAGTTAGCAGACAACATGGCTATGGTGGATAGTGGCAAGTGTTGTTTCCATAGGTGCCTCTACGGGACTCTTTGCAACCATCATCTAGTCTCCCTCCAGAGCCATGCCTTTCATAGCCATGGGGATTCTGGATGTGAGGAGGTCAGCCACAGACCATACCAAGTGAGACTACATAGATTATTGGTAAGGTGGCATCACTGTCATTTGTAGGCACTCAGCCTGTCAATCTGCCGTCCAGGTCGTGGGTGACAATGCTACCCCCATCTCAACATCTGAAATACACTCTCAGGCATCATGTAGTTCTACCCTGTTACCTGTGGACCAGAGTCTGCCACCTCTGGTCATGGGAAGTGATGCAGATCAGGAACCCCAACATCATGTCCAATCAGGGTGAATGTTTACAGTCATATAGGTCTTCCTCATTCCTATTGTGGACTGAATTATGCCAACACAGTGAGCACCACCAACAGTCATATCATAGCTTAACCCCCACTACTGAAGGATGTGATCACTGACTCAGCACACAACCTTCTAGAGTACATGGGCACCATATAAATCTCTCATGAGTGAAAGTGTACACCAGCAAAAACGTTTACTGGGAAAGTAGCCACTTGGCCATCAGGACAACATACACTCAACAAAGCCACCCGCACCCCACCTCCTCTAACTAAATATACCAACTCTGAGATCGCACTATAGTGGGGAAAAGGACAAATATTTCCATGTTGGCCAAGTAGGTCCATTCCTGGCATCATCTTCGATGATATGGCCATTCGCAGAACTGAACCTTCGATATTTTCATCTCGATGATGTGGGTTTCACTGATATGAGACCTTCAATATTCTGAAGGGGACCCCTAAATATATATATATATATATATGGGTCTATATTAGTTTGCCAAAAAATTTCTTCAGCAAACACCTTTACATCGACATGCATTCAGCGAAAATCATTTCTGCAATTCACTGACTTTTCCAAGGGCAATGAAACAACTGCCCCGTAGCACAACAGAACCCAAACGTAACTAAATCAAACCCACCCAAGTGGGGTGCTTTGCCCTTCCCCACATCCTCCCAACTATATATACCAACTCCAAAATCACACCACAGTGGGGAAAGGGCAAAGTTGTGTAGTTGGTCAACTACTTCATTGCCCTTGGAAAATTCAGCGAATTGTGGAAGTGATTTTTGCTGAATATGTGTTGATGTAACAGTGTTCACTGAAAATGACTTTCGGCAATCCTGTATCTCTCTCTCATATATATATATATATATATATATATATATATATATATATAAAAATCCAACAACAAAAAGAATGGAACCGGATAGGAGCGTACTGTAAAAATTGTAAAATATCCAAACAGCAGCAAACAGCACGTATTTCATATCCAGGGCAGAATCTCTAAGAACTGATAGGTGCGGCAAGAAAACACAACCACTACCAGTTAACAAAGTCTTGAGTTACTTCTTACATCCACTTTCTTCAAAAACACTTTTCGTTTGCAAGCATTATTTCTATAAGCATCACCTTAAAACAGTTGGCATCAATAGAGCTGAGCGTCCACTTCTGAATAATTTGAAGCAGCTTCTATTTATTATAAAACATCGTCAGAACATGTTAAAATAATAAAACAAATACAGAGAGATAAGCGCTTTCGGCTTTCAAAGTTCACCCTTCATCAGATCTATACAAAATGACCACTGTTACTTGTTTAAAAAATACTTTGCCCCAATGAGGCGAAACTGCAAATTAACACGCCCATTCCCTGATATGTTGAACACGCCTTCTTAAACTTCATTTCCTGAGTGCAAGTAGTATGAAACAGCACTACAAGTTGATGTGCCCTTTCCCTTTGAGAAGTGCTAGACACACCTTCTTAGTCTTCGCTTCCTAAGTGCAGGTTGGATAGGAAATGTAGTATTAAGTCCCGGTTTTACATGTGCTTGTAGTTTCCCTATCCAGAACATTTCCTCTTGCTCTAGTCTATTATTGATATCACCCCCTACTAGACACGTATGCAACTTTTAAAACCCTGAAAACAAAACTATAATCTACATGATCCCTGATGTGTTTTGCCAGGGGACTTTTAAAGTCTTTTAGCCTAATGTCGCTGACATGTTTGGAGAGCCTTTCTTTTAGTTGTCTTATAGTCTTTCCCACATAGAATTGTTCACATTTTGAACATGTGGCTAAATACACAACATTTCTAGTTGTGCAATCCGCATATAAATTACATATCTATCTTTTCTTGGTGACTGGATGTTCAAATGCATTTTCTGTGCAGATGTATTTGCACATCGTGCATCTTCTGCAAGGAAAGGTTCCCTTTCTGTCTGACATAATTGGTGGTGTAGAGTAGTTGTCCTTGCATAAAATTTCCTTTAAATTACTTGCATTCCTATATCCAAATTTCAGTGCTTGTCCCACTATCTCCTTGCATTCTTCATTTGATGTTAATATTTTCCAGTTTCTTTTTATTATACCACAGATTTGTTTAGTGTCAGTCGTGTGGGTAAGAATCATCTTAATCTCCACTGGGTCTTTCCTTCTGAACTCATCTGTTCCATTTTCTTTTTTTCTCTTCAAGTTTTTCATCATGACTTGTTGCTTATTTTCCATGATCTCCATCTCTTTATACCCTCTTTCTTTCAGATGGTCCGACATGTCTTCCATCATATTCAAGATATTGATGTAATTTGAGTGTATTCTTGATGTCCTTAGAAACTGACTCCTCATCACATTCCTATGAGTGTGCCTCGGGTGCATACTGTTTCTTGGAAGTATGTTGTTCTTTCAACATCCTGTTCTATAAAGGGTTGTTTCTATGTCACCTTCTTCATTTTGCCATATCCTCACATCTAAGAAGTCCATTTGTGAATCACTGTACATCACAGTGAACCTCAAGAAGTTAGTGCTGTTTTCTAAATATTGATGAAATTCCTTCAATTCCACAGAATTGCCTTCCCATAAAATACATATGTCATCAACAAACCTTTGATATAACTTTATGTTATCTTTCCATGGGTTCTCATGATGAATGACTTGATCTTCCCAGTGTGCCATATATATGTTTACATAGGTTTACAATCAAAATCCTGAACACAGATTCTCTGTAGACGGGATATCGGATGATTGATAGCCGATTGCAGTGTTATCAACCGTTGCATGCTTGATAGTTCATATCAGCGAATGCCACTGTGCATTCACTGATATGAGCTTGATCTAATGACTAGAGATCATGGTACAATGTGGACTGGGACATTCATCCCCTTCCTCACTGTAGTGCAATCTCAGGGTTGGAATATATAGTTAGCAGGGGGTGTGGGGGGCACAGGGGTGCTTGACCCCCCCCCTGCAAAAACATGATGTGAAGTGTAGGAGTTACACTTATCTGAGCTCCTATATAGACATCATGTTCAATATTTGGTAAGAATGTTGAATCTGCTGAATTCGTTCAGTAGATTTGACATTTCACCTAAGTCATATTTTGTGATTTGGCATTACCGTTTGAGGTCCCGAATGGATTTTTTTTTAAATTTCAAGATTTTGATAGTAAACCGATTATATATATATAGATATATATATCTGACTGTGGTGGTGGTGCTGCAGTAGCGTTGTCGCCTCACAGTAAGATGTTGTCCTGTTCGATTCTCAGCTAAAGCGTCTTCTATGTGGAGACATGCATGAATGGGCGTACCTTCGTTGAAGGTTGTGCATCAGAGCTGGCAACTCGGCATGTAAAAATCTACTACCAATCATTAGCAGACTGGAGTTCCGCTATGGCAACCCCTAACCGGGAAAAGACGAAAGACACAACATATATATATATAAAATATATATATATATATATATATATATATATATATATATATATATATATATATATATATGTATACATATATATGTGTGTGTGTGTGTGTGTGTGTGTGTGTGTGTGTGTGTGTGTGTGTGTGTGTGTGTACGTGTGTGTGTGTGTATATGTATATATATATATATATATATATATATATATATATATATATATTTTTTTTTTTTTTCCCATAAAAGAACAGATCCTTGCAGTGAGGGGCAATAGTTTTCCAGCATTAGGGGGTAAGATGTCTCCCACCCTTAAAGAAAAACATTAAACCACAGGGAAAACCTCCTAGTTTGAAGGATGCTCAGCTAGTAACGTCGATGCTCAAGCAGTACCAATTTTCCCTGTGGTTGATATATACATATGTATGTATATATATGTGTGTGTGTATATATATATATATATATATATATATATATATATATATATATATATATATATATATATATATATATATATATATATATATATATATATATAGCTAGAAAGATATAGATATATGGGTGTATGTCATTTCATCAGAATGTGAACTTATTGAAACTCAACTTATTGAGCAGAACTTATCTACACTTGTTTCATCTAAACCAGCAAAACTTAAAAAAAAGTTTTTTTTTGTTTTTTTTGCTGAGAGGCAAACCCTTCTGCCCCCCACACCCAGTAACATGTCTATAACAACTCTACCATTGCACAACACAATCCAAGACCTGCACAATCCAGCACACTGTAAGAAAAGAAAACTGCAATATTACTTATAAATTTTTAAGAAAACTCATACCAGTGATCAAGGAGTCATTAACGTTTCATATTATCAAAGTTATAATAAGTAAAAGGTATTGTGATTAGGTAAAGTGATAGTTAAGTTGTGTATGGTATCTCTCTCTCTCTCTCTATATATATATATATATATATATATATATATATATTTATATATTTATATATATATATATATATATATATATTTATATATATCTCAAACATTATAATATAAATGAAAAATTGATGTTTTGCTTTATGACCTTGAAGGAAGCATGCACTGCTGTGTTGGAATATGAGCCCACACCCAACCAGACTCCACATTGAGCAAACACAGAGCAGAGTTACAGATCATGATTTTCTAGACCTTATGTTACAGTGCTAGCTTATCCTCAGTAAATGTAAATTGACTAAACTAGTGCATTTGCACACATATCAATAATTTCCATGAAAGGCTTGTAGAACTGTGTAGTGCTACAGACCCACTCTTGCTTCATGATAGTACTGTTACCAGTTAGAACTAAACATATTTCATTTACTGTAACAGTGTTAAAAAGTAAGCCAAATAAATATAAAAACTGACAGTGTTTTTTATCATAGAAGTCTTCCTCACTTTCAGAGGTGGATGCCACAATCCTTCACCAACAGGCAACAGTATCAGTCAAATAGTCAGTTAATAAATAATCAGCCACCAGCTTTTAATTTACTGTTCTTTTTACTTTCAGAAAAAATTAAGTGATAAAACTGACAAATTGCAATATTATACATTGCCTGTATATTCAGACAGACAATAAACATTAAGTTAACAAGCTGCTTCCTCACTAATTAATAATTAAAATATACTAGACTGTGTCAACCACTGACTAAGGAGTGCAAAATATAACAGGCAAATCAAAAATAAATGCAAATTCACAGATGTAAACCAAAGGAAGCTTGCTATCACTATTTAAAAATGTGTGTGTGTGTGTGTGTGTGTGTGTGTGTGTGTGTGTGTGTGTGTGTGTGTGTGTGTGTGTGTGTGTGGCTGCACAGAAGAAGAGTTACACCTTTGTCTTTTAAACCTTTCTGCATTCTAACCAAAAACAAAATACTGTTTTACCTTTTAAAAGGTTCTTATATCGTTTTTATCTTTTATCTGCAGCTTGACAGTAAACAGCTGCATATTGTACAGTTTTATTCAAACTGAATTTTTGTAGAATTTTATATTTTACATATCTACTATATTTCACAGAAAAATGCATTTGCAAGTTGTATACAATGCACGGCTTTGTTACATTCTTACTAAAAATAGTTGCAGGCTTATATACAATTTATGGCATCTCTCTCTCTCTCTCTCTTAATCTAGACCTTAAACAAGTTGTCTTGAGGCAACTTAAAAATAAAACTGAGTTAAGGGCACATCCCGTTGATACCCTGCCCAGTTCATCATCTAAAAAGACCATTTGAATTTGCATTTCTGCCATCACTCCTGTGCTTCTCCCCTGGATGACCTTCTCCATGATAGGACCTGGCTTAATCTTACCACCACCACTCACTCTATGACACAGGTAATACACATTCTTCATTCCTGCCTGACAGTTGTTGTTTTAATGGCTAACCCTATCCTTTGTAGTCTGTCCAACACCTCATGTAGACTGCAGCGGCATCTTTGGTGGAAACAGTATTATCTCCAACTCCTTCCAAGATCTGATCTACCAAAGTCTGATTATTTTTCATTACTAATGTCACTTTGATAAACTCAGAGAATGTTAACTGAGTTTCAAAATCTGACTAGTCCTTCATTATCATGTTAACTCTATCTGTCCATAACTCTTGGTCAGGTCAAGAGAGTTTATATATTTGCCCCAAC